>NC_059470.1:36830000-36900000 GCF_905237065.1 Salmo salar
AGTCTACTGTCTCTACACTACCACAATCTGTTAGTGATGAACTACTCTCTCCTAGTCTACTGTCTCTACACTACCACAATCTGTTAGTGATGAACTACTCTCTCCTAGTCTACTGTCTCTACACTACCACAATCTGTTAGTGATGAACTACTCTCTCCTAGTCTACTGTCTCTACACTACCACAATCTGTTAGTGATGAACTACTCTCTCCTAGTCTACTGTCTCTACACTACCACAATCTGTTAGTGATGAACTACTCTCTCCTAGTCTACTGTCTCTACACTACCACAATCTGTTAGTGATGAACTACTCTCTCCTAGTCTACTGTCTCTACACTACCACAATCTGTTAGTGATGAACTACTCTCTCCTAGTCTACTGTCTCTACACTACCACAATCTGTTAGTGATGAACTACTCTCTCCTAGTCTACTGTCTCTACACTACCACAATCTGTTAGTGATGAACTACTCTCTCCTAGTCTACTGTCTCTACACTACCACAATCTGTTAGTGATGAACTACTCTCTCCTAGTCTACTGTCTCTACACTACCACAATCTGTTAGTGATGAACTACTCTCTCCTAGTCTACTGTCTCTACACTACCACAATCTGTTAGTGATGAACTACTCTCTCCTAGTCTACTGTCTCTACACTACCACAATCTGTTAGTGATGAACTACTCTCTCCTAGTCTACTGTCTCTACACTACCACAATCTGTTAGTGATGAACTACTCTCTCCTAGTCTACTGTCTCTACACTACCACAATCTGTTAGTGATGAACTACTCTCTCCTAGTCTACTGTCTCTACACTACCACAATCTGTTAGTGATGAACTACTCTCTCCTAGTCTACTGTCTCTACACTACCACAATCTGTTAGTGATGAACTACTCTCTCCTAGTCTACTGTCTCTACACTACCACAATCTGTTAGTGATGAACTACTCTCTCCTAGTCTACTGTCTCTACACTACCACAATCTGTTAGTGATGAACTACTCTCTCCTAGTCTACTGTCTCTACACTACCACAATCTGTTAGTGATGAACTACTCTCTCCTAGTCTACTGTCTCTACACTACCACAATCTGTTAGTGATGAACTACTCTCTCCTAGTCTACTGTCTCTACACTACCACAATCTGTTAGTGATGAACTACTCTCTCCTAGTCTACTGTCTCTACACTACCACAATCTGTTAGTGATGAACTACTCTCTCCTAGTCTACTGTCTATACACTACCACAATCTGTTAGTGATGAACTACTCTCTCCTAGTCTACTGTCTCTACACTACCACAATCTGTTAGTGATGAACTACTCTCTCCTAGTCTACTGTCTCTACACTACCACAATCTGTTAGTGATGAACTACTCTCTCCTAGTCTACTGTCTCTACACTACCACAATCTGTTAGTGATGAACTACTCTCTCCTAGTCTACTGTCTCTACACTACCACAATCTGTTAGTGATGAACTACTCTCTCCTAGTCTACTGTCTCTACACTACCACAATCTGTTAGTGATGAACTACTCTCTCCTAGTCTACTGTCTCTACACTACCACAATCTGTTAGTGATGAACTACTCTCTCCTAGTCTACTGTCTCTACACTACCACAATCTGTTAGTGATGAACTACTCTCTCCTAGTCTACTGTCTCTACACTACCACAATCTGTTAGTGATGAACTACTCTCTCCTAGTCTACTGTCTATACACTACCACAATCTGTTAGTGATGAACTACTCTCTCCTAGTCTACTGTCTCTACACTACCACAATCTGTTAGTGATGAACTACTCTCTCCTAGTCTACTGTCTCTACACTACCACAATCTGTTAGTGATGAACTACTCTCTCCTAGTCTACTGTCTCTACACTACCACAATCTGTTAGTGATGAACTACTCTCTCCTAGTCTACTGTCTCTACACTACCACAATCTGTTAGTGATGAACTACTCTCTCCTAGTCTACTGTCTCTACACTACCACAATCTGTTAGTGATGAACTACTCTCTCCTAGTCTACTGTCTCTACACTACCACAATCTGTTAGTGATGAACTACTCTCTCCTAGTCTACTGTCTCTACACTACCACAATCTGTTAGTGATGAACTACTCTCTCCTAGTCTACTGTCTCTACACTACCACAATCTGTTAGTGATGAACTACTCTCTCCTAGTCTACTGTCTCTACACTACCACAATCTGTTAGTGATGAACTACTCTCTCCTAGTCTACTGTCTCTACACTACCACAATCTGTTAGTGATGAACTACTCTCTCCTAGTCTACTGTCTCTACACTACCACAATCTGTTAGTGATGAACTACTCTCTCCGCTACTGTCTATACACTACCACAATCTGTTAGTGATGAACTACTCTCTCCTAGTCTACTGTCTCTACACTACCACAATCTGTTAGTGATGAACTACTCTCTCCTAGTCTACTGTCTCTACACTACCACAATCTGTTAGTGATGAACTACTCTCTCCTAGTCTACTGTCTCTACACTACCACAATCTGTTAGTGATGAACTACTCTCTCCTAGTCTACTGTCTCTACACTACCACAATCTGTTAGTGATGAACTACTCTCTCCTAGTCTACTGTCTCTACACTACCACAATCTGTTAGTGATGAACTACTCTCTCCTAGTCTACTGTCTCTACACTACCACAATCTGTTAGTGATGAACTACTCTCTCCTAGTCTACTGTCTCTACACTACCACAATCTGTTAGTGATGAACTACTCTCTCCTAGTCTACTGTCTCTACACTACCACAATCTGTTAGTGATGAACTACTCTCTCCTAGTCTACTGTCTCTACACTACCACAATCTGTTAGTGATGAACTACTCTCTCCTAGTCTACTGTCTCTACACTACCACAATCTGTTAGTGATGAACTACTCTCTCCTAGTCTACTGTCTCTACACTACCACAATCTGTTAGTGATGAACTACTCTCTCCTAGTCTACTGTCTCTACACTACCACAATCTGTTAGTGATGAACTACTCTCTCCTAGTCTACTGTCTCTACACTACCACAATCTGTTAGTGATGAACTACTCTCTCCTAGTCTACTGTCTCTACACTACCACAATCTGTTAGTGATGAACTACTCTCTCCTAGTCTACTGTCTCTACACTACCACAATCTGTTAGTGATGAACTACTCTCTCCTAGTCTACTGTCTCTACACTACCACAATCTGTTAGTGATGAACTACTCTCTCCTAGTCTACTGTCTCTACACTACCACAATCTGTTAGTGATGAACTACTCTCTCCTAGTCTACTGTCTCTACACTACCACAATCTGTTAGTGATGAACTACTCTCTCCTAGTCTACTGTCTCTACACTACCACAATCTGTTAGTGATGAACTACTCTCTCCTAGTCTACTGTCTCTACACTACCACAATCTGTTAGTGATGAACTACTCTCTCCTAGTCTACTGTCTATACACTACCACAATCTGTTAGTGATGAACTACTCTCTCCTAGTCTACTGTCTCTACACTACCACAATCTGTTAGTGATGAACTACTCTCTCCTAGTCTACTGTCTCTACACTACCACAATCTGTTAGTGATGAACTACTCTCTCCTAGTCTACTGTCTATACACTACCACAATCTGTTAGTGATGAACTACTCTCTCCTAGTCTACTGTCTCTACACTACCACAATCTGTTAGTGATGAACTACTCTCTCCTAGTCTACTGTCTCTACACTACCACAATCTGTTAGTGATGAACTACTCTCTCCTAGTCTACTGTCTCTACACTACCACAATCTGTTAGTGATGAACTACTCTCTCCTAGTCTACTGTCTCTACACTACCACAATCTGTTAGTGATGAACTACTCTCTCCTAGTCTACTGTCTCTACACTACCACAATCTGTTAGTGATGAACTACTCTCTCCTAGTCTACTGTCTCTACACTACCACAATCTGTTAGTGATGAACTACTCTCTCCTAGTCTACTGTCTCTACACTACCACAATCTGTTAGTGATGAACTACTCTCTCCTAGTCTACTGTCTCTACACTACCACAATCTGTTAGTGATGAACTACTCTCTCCTAGTCTACTGTCTCTACACTACCACAATCTGTTAGTGATGAACTACTCTCTCCTAGTCTACTGTCTCTACACTACCACAATCTGTTAGTGATGAACTACTCTCTCCTAGTCTACTGTCTCTACACTACCACAATCTGTTAGTGATGAACTACTCTCTCCTAGTCTACTGTCTCTACACTACCACAATCTGTTAGTGATGAACTACTCTCTCCTAGTCTACTGTCTCTACACTACCACAATCTGTTAGTGATGAACTACTCTCTCCTAGTCTACTGTCTCTACACTACCACAATCTGTTAGTGATGAACTACTCTCTCCTAGTCTACTGTCTCTACACTACCACAATCTGTTAGTGATGAACTACTCTCTCCTAGTCTACTGTCTCTACACTACCACAATCTGTTAGTGATGAACTACTCTCTCCTAGTCTACTGTCTCTACACTACCACAATCTGTTAGTGATGAACTACTCTCTCCTAGTCTACTGTCTCTACACTACCACAATCTGTTAGTGATGAACTACTCTCTCCTAGTCTACTGTCTCTACACTACCACAATCTGTTAGTGATGAACTACTCTCTCCTAGTCTACTGTCTCTACACTACCACAATCTGTTAGTGATGAACTACTCTCTCCTAGTCTACTGTCTATACACTACCACAATCTGTTAGTGATGAACTACTCTCTCCTAGTCTACTGTCTCTACACTACCACAATCTGTTAGTGATGAACTACTCTCTCCTAGTCTACTGTCTCTACACTACCACAATCTGTTAGTGATGAACTACTCTCTCCTAGTCTACTGTCTCTACACTACCACAATCTGTTAGTGATGAACTACTCTCTCCTAGTCTACTGTCTCTACACTACCACAATCTGTTAGTGATGAACTACTCTCTCCTAGTCTACTGTCTCTACACTACCACAATCTGTTAGTGATGAACTACTCTCTCCTAGTCTACTGTCTCTACACTACCACAATCTGTTAGTGATGAACTACTCTCTCCTAGTCTACTGTCTCTACACTACCACAATCTGTTAGTGATGAACTACTCTCTCCTAGTCTACTGTCTCTACACTACCACAATCTGTTAGTGATGAACTACTCTCTCCTAGTCTACTGTCTCTACACTACCACAATCTGTTAGTGATGAACTACTCTCTCCTAGTCTACTGTCTCTACACTACCACAATCTGTTAGTGATGAACTACTCTCTCCTAGTCTACTGTCTCTACACTACCACAATCTGTTAGTGATGAACTACTCTCTCCTAGTCTACTGTCTCTACACTACCACAATCTGTTAGTGATGAACTACTCTCTCCTAGTCTACTGTCTCTACACTACCACAATCTGTTAGTGATGAACTACTCTCTCCTAGTCTACTGTCTCTACACTACCACAATCTGTTAGTGATGAACTACTCTCTCCTAGTCTACTGTCTCTACACTACCACAATCTGTTAGTGATGAACTACTCTCTCCTAGTCTACTGTCTCTACACTACCACAATCTGTTAGTGATGAACTACTCTCTCCTAGTCTACTGTCTCTACACTACCACAATCTGTTAGTGATGAACTACTCTCTCCTAGTCTACTGTCTCTACACTACCACAATCTGTTAGTGATGAACTACTCTCTCCTAGTCTACTGTCTCTACACTACCACAATCTGTTAGTGATGAACTACTCTCTCCTAGTCTACTGTCTCTACACTACCACAATCTGTTAGTGATGAACTACTCTCTCCTAGTCTACTGTCTATACACTACCACAATCTGTTAGTGATGAACTACTCTCTCCTAGTCTACTGTCTCTACACTACCACAATCTGTTAGTGATGAACTACTCTCTCCTACTGTCTATACACTACCACAATCTGTTAGTGATGAACTACTCTCTCCTAGTCTACTGTCTCTACACTACCACAATCTGTTAGTGATGAACTACTCTCTCCTAGTCTACTGTCTATACACTACCACAATCTGTTAGTGATGAACTACTCTCTCCTAGTCTACTGTCTATACACTACCACAATCTGTTAGTGATGAACTACTCTCTCCTAGTCTACTGTCTCTACACTACCACAATCTGTTAGTGATGAACTACTCTCTCCTAGTCTACTGTCTCTACACTACCACAATCTGTTAGTGATGAACTACTCTCTCCTAGTCTACTGTCTCTACACTACCACAATCTGTTAGTGATGAACTACTCTCTCCTAGTCTACTGTCTCTACACTACCACAATCTGTTAGTGATGAACTACTCTCTCCTAGTCTACTGTCTCTACACTACCACAATCTGTTAGTGATGAACTACTCTCTCCTAGTCTACTGTCTCTACACTACCACAATCTGTTAGTGATGAACTACTCTCTCCTAGTCTACTGTCTCTACACTACCACAATCTGTTAGTGATGAACTACTCTCTCCTAGTCTACTGTCTCTACACTACCACAATCTGTTAGTGATGAACTACTCTCTCCTAGTCTACTGTCTCTACACTACCACAATCTGTTAGTGATGAACTACTCTCTCCTAGTCTACTGTCTCTACACTACCACAATCTGTTAGTGATGAACTACTCTCTCCTAGTCTACTGTCTCTACACTACCACAATCTGTTAGTGATGAACTACTCTCTCCTAGTCTACTGTCTCTACACTACCACAATCTGTTAGTGATGAACTACTCTCTCCTAGTCTACTGTCTCTACACTACCACAATCTGTTAGTGATGAACTACTCTCTCCTAGTCTACTGTCTCTACACTACCACAATCTGTTAGTGATGAACTACTCTCTCCTAGTCTACTGTCTCTACACTACCACAATCTGTTAGTGATGAACTACTCTCTCCTAGTCTACTGTCTCTACACTACCACAATCTGTTAGTGATGAACTACTCTCTCCTAGTCTACTGTCTATACACTACCACAATCTGTTAGTGATGAACTACTCTCTCCTAGTCTACTGTCTCTACACTACCACAATCTGTTAGTGATGAACTACTCTCTCCTAGTCTACTGTCTCTACACTACCACAATCTGTTAGTGATGAACTACTCTCTCCTAGTCTACTGTCTCTACACTACCACAATCTGTTAGTGATGAACTACTCTCTCCTAGTCTACTGTCTCTACACTACCACAATCTGTTAGTGATGAACTACTCTCTCCTAGTCTACTGTCTCTACACTACCACAATCTGTTAGTGATGAACTACTCTCTCCTAGTCTACTGTCTCTACACTACCACAATCTGTTAGTGATGAACTACTCTCTCCTAGTCTACTGTCTCTACACTACCACAATCTGTTAGTGATGAACTACTCTCTCCTAGTCTACTGTCTCTACACTACCACAATCTGTTAGTGATGAACTACTCTCTCCTAGTCTACTGTCTCTACACTACCACAATCTGTTAGTGATGAACTACTCTCTCCTAGTCTACTGTCTCTACACTACCACAATCTGTTAGTGATGAACTACTCTCTCCTAGTCTACTGTCTCTACACTACCACAATCTGTTAGTGATGAACTACTCTCTCCTAGTCTACTGTCTCTACACTACCACAATCTGTTAGTGATGAACTACTCTCTCCTAGTCTACTGTCTCTACACTACCACAATCTGTTAGTGATGAACTACTCTCTCCTAGTCTACTGTCTATACACTACCACAATCTGTTAGTGATGAACTACTCTCTCCTAGTCTACTGTCTCTACACTACCACAATCTGTTAGTGATGAACTACTCTCTCCTAGTCTACTGTCTCTACACTACCACAATCTGTTAGTGATGAACTACTCTCTCCTAGTCTACTGTCTCTACACTACCACAATCTGTTAGTGATGAACTACTCTCTCCTAGTCTACTGTCTCTACACTACCACAATCTGTTAGTGATGAACTACTCTCTCCTAGTCTACTGTCTCTACACTACCACAATCTGTTAGTGATGAACTACTCTCTCCTAGTCTACTGTCTCTACACTACCACAATCTGTTAGTGATGAACTACTCTCTCCTAGTCTACTGTCTCTACACTACCACAATCTGTTAGTGATGAACTACTCTCTCCTAGTCTACTGTCTATACACTACCACAATCTGTTAGTGATGAACTACTCTCTCCTAGTCTACTGTCTCTACACTACCACAATCTGTTAGTGATGAACTACTCTCTCCTAGTCTACTGTCTCTACACTACCACAATCTGTTAGTGATGAACTACTCTCTCCTAGTCTACTGTCTATACACTACCACAATCTGTTAGTGATGAACTACTCTCTCCTAGTCTACTGTCTCTACACTACCACAATCTGTTAGTGATGAACTACTCTCTCCTAGTCTACTGTCTCTACACTACCACAATCTGTTAGTGATGAACTACTCTCTCCTAGTCTACTGTCTCTACACTACCACAATCTGTTAGTGATGAACTACTCTCTCCTAGTCTACTGTCTCTACACTACCACAATCTGTTAGTGATGAACTACTCTCTCCTAGTCTACTGTCTCTACACTACCACAATCTGTTAGTGATGAACTACTCTCTCCTAGTCTACTGTCTCTACACTACCACAATCTGTTAGTGATGAACTACTCTCTCCTAGTCTACTGTCTCTACACTACCACAATCTGTTAGTGATGAACTACTCTCTCCTAGTCTACTGTCTCTACACTACCACAATCTGTTAGTGATGAACTACTCTCTCCTAGTCTACTGTCTCTACACTACCACAATCTGTTAGTGATGAACTACTCTCTCCTAGTCTACTGTCTCTACACTACCACAATCTGTTAGTGATGAACTACTCTCTCCTAGTCTACTGTCTATACACTACCACAATCTGTTAGTGATGAACTACTCTCTCCTAGTCTACTGTCTCTACACTACCACAATCTGTTAGTGATGAACTACTCTCTCCTAGTCTACTGTCTCTACACTACCACAATCTGTTAGTGATGAACTACTCTCTCCTAGTCTACTGTCTCTACACTACCACAATCTGTTAGTGATGAACTACTCTCTCCTAGTCTACTGTCTCTACACTACCACAATCTGTTAGTGATGAACTACTCTCTCCTAGTCTACTGTCTCTACACTACCACAATCTGTTAGTGATGAACTACTCTCTCAGTCTACTGTCTATACACTACCACAATCTGTTAGTGATGAACTACTCTCTCCTAGTCTACTGTCTCTACACTACCACAATCTGTTAGTGATGAACTACTCTCTCCTAGTCTACTGTCTCTACACTACCACAATCTGTTAGTGATGAACTACTCTCTCAGTCTACTGTCTATACACTACCACAATCTGTTAGTGATGAACTACTCTCTCCTAGTCTACTGTCTCTACACTACCACAATCTGTTAGTGATGAACTACTCTCTCCTAGTCTACTGTCTCTACACTACCACAATCTGTTAGTGATGAACTACTCTCTCCTAGTCTACTGTCTCTACACTACCACAATCTGTTAGTGATGAACTACTCTCTCCTAGTCTACTGTCTCTACACTACCACAATCTGTTAGTGATGAACTACTCTCTCCTAGTCTACTGTCTCTACACTACCACAATCTGTTAGTGATGAACTACTCTCTCCTAGTCTACTGTCTCTACACTACCACAATCTGTTAGTGATGAACTACTCTCTCCTAGTCTACTGTCTATACACTACCACAATCTGTTAGTGATGAACTACTCTCTCCTAGTCTACTGTCTCTACACTACCACAATCTGTTAGTGATGAACTACTCTCTCCTAGTCTACTGTCTCTACACTACCACAATCTGTTAGTGATGAACTACTCTCTCCTAGTCTACTGTCTCTACACTACCACAATCTGTTAGTGATGAACTACTCTCTCCTAGTCTACTGTCTCTACACTACCACAATCTGTTAGTGATGAACTACTCTCTCCTAGTCTACTGTCTCTACACTACCACAATCTGTTAGTGATGAACTACTCTCTCCTAGTCTACTGTCTCTACACTACCACAATCTGTTAGTGATGAACTACTCTCTCCTAGTCTACTGTCTCTACACTACCACAATCTGTTAGTGATGAACTACTCTCTCCTAGTCTACTGTCTCTACACTACCACAATCTGTTAGTGATGAACTACTCTCTCCTAGTCTACTGTCTCTACACTACCACAATCTGTTAGTGATGAACTACTCTCTCCTAGTCTACTGTCTCTACACTACCACAATCTGTTAGTGATGAACTACTCTCTCCTAGTCTACTGTCTATACACTACCACAATCTGTTAGTGATGAACTACTCTCTCCTAGTCTACTGTCTCTACACTACCACAATCTGTTAGTGATGAACTACTCTCTCCTAGTCTACTGTCTCTACACTACCACAATCTGTTAGTGATGAACTACTCTCTCCTAGTCTACTGTCTCTACACTACCACAATCTGTTAGTGATGAACTACTCTCTCCTAGTCTACTGTCTCTACACTACCACAATCTGTTAGTGATGAACTACTCTCTCCTAGTCTACTGTCTCTACACTACCACAATCTGTTAGTGATGAACTACTCTCTCCTAGTCTACTGTCTCTACACTACCACAATCTGTTAGTGATGAACTACTCTCTCCTAGTCTACTGTCTCTACACTACCACAATCTGTTAGTGATGAACTACTCTCTCCTAGTCTACTGTCTCTACACTACCACAATCTGTTAGTGATGAACTACTCTCTCCTAGTCTACTGTCTATACACTACCACAATCTGTTAGTGATGAACTACTCTCTCCTAGTCTACTGTCTCTACACTACCACAATCTGTTAGTGATGAACTACTCTCTCCTAGTCTACTGTCTCTACACTACCACAATCTGTTAGTGATGAACTACTCTCTCCTAGTCTACTGTCTCTACACTACCACAATCTGTTAGTGATGAACTACTCTCTCCTAGTCTACTGTCTCTACACTACCACAATCTGTTAGTGATGAACTACTCTCTCCTAGTCTACTGTCTCTACACTACCACAATCTGTTAGTGATGAACTACTCTCTCCTACTGTCTCTACACTACCACAATCTGTTAGTGATGAACTACTCTCTCCTAGTCTACTGTCTCTACACTACCACAATCTGTTAGTGATGAACTACTCTCTCCTAGTCTACTGTCTCTACACTACCACAATCTGTTAGTGATGAACTACTCTCTCCTAGTCTACTGTCTATACACTACCACAATCTGTTAGTGATGAACTACTCTCTCCTAGTCTACTGTCTCTACACTACCACAATCTGTTAGTGATGAACTACTCTCTCTTCTACTGTCTATACACTACCACAATCTGTTAGTGATGAACTACTCTCTCCTAGTCTACTGTCTCTACACTACCACAATCTGTTAGTGATGAACTACTCTCTCCTAGTCTACTGTCTCTACACTACCACAATCTGTTAGTGATGAACTACTCTCTCCTAGTCTACTGTCTCTACACTACCACAATCTGTTAGTGATGAACTACTCTCTCCTAGTCTACTGTCTCTACACTACCACAATCTGTTAGTGATGAACTACTCTCTCCTAGTCTACTGTCTCTACACTACCACAATCTGTTAGTGATGAACTACTCTCTCCTAGTCTACTGTCTCTACACTACCACAATCTGTTAGTGATGAACTACTCTCTCCTAGTCTACTGTCTCTACACTACCACAATCTGTTAGTGATGAACTACTCTCTCCTAGTCTACTGTCTCTACACTACCACAATCTGTTAGTGATGAACTACTCTCTCCTAGTCTACTGTCTCTACACTACCACAATCTGTTAGTGATGAACTACTCTCTCCTAGTCTACTGTCTCTACACTACCACAATCTGTTAGTGATGAACTACTCTCTCCTAGTCTACTGTCTCTACACTACCACAATCTGTTAGTGATGAACTACTCTCTCCTAGTCTACTGTCTATACACTACCACAATCTGTTAGTGATGAACTACTCTCTCCTAGTCTACTGTCTCTACACTACCACAATCTGTTAGTGATGAACTACTCTCTCCTAGTCTACTGTCTCTACACTACCACAATCTGTTAGTGATGAACTACTCTCTCCTAGTCTACTGTCTATACACTACCACAATCTGTTAGTGATGAACTACTCTCTCCTAGTCTACTGTCTCTACACTACCACAATCTGTTAGTGATGAACTACTCTCTCCTAGTCTACTGTCTATACACTACCACAATCTGTTAGTGATGAACTACTCTCTCCTAGTCTACTGTCTCTACACTACCACAATCTGTTAGTGATGAACTACTCTCTCCTAGTCTACTGTCTCTACACTACCACAATCTGTTAGTGATGAACTACTCTCTCCTAGTCTACTGTCTCTACACTACCACAATCTGTTAGTGATGAACTACTCTCTCCTAGTCTACTGTCTCTACACTACCACAATCTGTTAGTGATGAACTACTCTCTCCTAGTCTACTGTCTCTACACTACCACAATCTGTTAGTGATGAACTACTCTCTCCTAGTCTACTGTCTCTACACTACCACAATCTGTTAGTGATGAACTACTCTCTCCTAGTCTACTGTCTCTACACTACCACAATCTGTTAGTGATGAACTACTCTCTCCTAGTCTACTGTCTCTACACTACCACAATCTGTTAGTGATGAACTACTCTCTCCTAGTCTACTGTCTCTACACTACCACAATCTGTTAGTGATGAACTACTCTCTCCTAGTCTACTGTCTCTACACTACCACAATCTGTTAGTGATGAACTACTCTCTCCTAGTCTACTGTCTCTACACTACCACAATCTGTTAGTGATGAACTACTCTCTCCTAGTCTACTGTCTCTACACTACCACAATCTGTTAGTGATGAACTACTCTCTCCTAGTCTACTGTCTCTACACTACCACAATCTGTTAGTGATGAACTACTCTCTCCTAGTCTACTGTCTCTACACTACCACAATCTGTTAGTGATGAACTACTCTCTCCTAGTCTACTGTCTCTACACTACCACAATCTGTTAGTGATGAACTACTCTCTCCTAGTCTACTGTCTCTACACTACCACAATCTGTTAGTGATGAACTACTCTCTCCTAGTCTACTGTCTCTACACTACCACAATCTGTTAGTGATGAACTACTCTCTCCTAGTCTACTGTCTATACACTACCACAATCTGTTAGTGATGAACTACTCTCTCCTAGTCTACTGTCTCTACACTACCACAATCTGTTAGTGATGAACTACTCTCTCCTAGTCTACTGTCTCTACACTACCACAATCTGTTAGTGATGAACTACTCTCTCCTAGTCTACTGTCTATACACTACCACAATCTGTTAGTGATGAACTACTCTCTCCTAGTCTACTGTCTCTACACTACCACAATCTGTTAGTGATGAACTACTCTCTCTAGTCTACTGTCTCTACACTACCACAATCTGTTAGTGATGAACTACTCTCTCCTAGTCTACTGTCTCTACACTACCACAATCTGTTAGTGATGAACTACTCTCTCCTAGTCTACTGTCTCTACACTACCACAATCTGTTAGTGATGAACTACTCTCTCCTAGTCTACTGTCTCTACACTACCACAATCTGTTAGTGATGAACTACTCTCTCCTAGTCTACTGTCTCTACACTACCACAATCTGTTAGTGATGAACTACTCTCTCCTAGTCTACTGTCTCTACACTACCACAATCTGTTAGTGATGAACTACTCTCTCCTAGTCTACTGTCTCTACACTACCACAATCTGTTAGTGATGAACTACTCTCTCCTAGTCTACTGTCTCTACACTACCACAATCTGTTAGTGATGAACTACTCTCTCCTAGTCTACTGTCTCTACACTACCACAATCTGTTAGTGATGAACTACTCTCTCCTAGTCTACTGTCTCTACACTACCACAATCTGTTAGTGATGAACTACTCTCTCCTAGTCTACTGTCTCTACACTACCACAATCTGTTAGTGATGAACTACTCTCTCCTAGTCTACTGTCTCTACACTACCACAATCTGTTAGTGATGAACTACTCTCTCCTAGTCTACTGTCTCTACACTACCACAATCTGTTAGTGATGAACTACTCTCTCCTAGTCTACTGTCTCTACACTACCACAATCTGTTAGTGATGAACTACTCTCTCCTAGTCTACTGTCTATACACTACCACAATCTGTTAGTGATGAACTACTCTCTCCTAGTCTACTGTCTCTACACTACCACAATCTGTTAGTGATGAACTACTCTCTCCTAGTCTACTGTCTATACACTACCACAATCTGTTAGTGATGAACTACTCTCTCCTAGTCTACTGTCTCTACACTACCACAATCTGTTAGTGATGAACTACTCTCTCCTAGTCTACTGTCTATACACTACCACAATCTGTTAGTGATGAACTACTCTCTCCTAGTCTACTGTCTCTACACTACCACAATCTGTTAGTGATGAACTACTCTCTCCTAGTCTACTGTCTCTACACTACCACAATCTGTTAGTGATGAACTACTCTCTCCTAGTCTACTGTCTATACACTACCACAATCTGTTAGTGATGAACTACTCTCTCCTAGTCTACTGTCTCTACACTACCACAATCTGTTAGTGATGAACTACTCTCTCCTAGTCTACTGTCTCTACACTACCACAATCTGTTAGTGATGAACTACTCTCTCCTAGTCTACTGTCTCTACACTACCACAATCTGTTAGTGATGAACTACTCTCTCCTAGTCTACTGTCTCTACACTACCACAATCTGTTAGTGATGAACTACTCTCTCCTAGTCTACTGTCTCTACACTACCACAATCTGTTAGTGATGAACTACTCTCTCCTAGTCTACTGTCTCTACACTACCACAATCTGTTAGTGATGAACTACTCTCTCCTAGTCTACTGTCTCTACACTACCACAATCTGTTAGTGATGAACTACTCTCTCCTAGTCTACTGTCTCTACACTACCACAATCTGTTAGTGATGAACTACTCTCTCCTAGTCTACTGTCTCTACACTACCACAATCTGTTAGTGATGAACTACTCTCTCCTAGTCTACTGTCTATACACTACCACAATCTGTTAGTGATGAACTACTCTCTCCTAGTCTACTGTCTCTACACTACCACAATCTGTTAGTGATGAACTACTCTCTCCTAGTCTACTGTCTCTACACTACCACAATCTGTTAGTGATGAACTACTCTCTCCTAGTCTACTGTCTCTACACTACCACAATCTGTTAGTGATGAACTACTCTCTCCTAGTCTACTGTCTCTACACTACCACAATCTGTTAGTGATGAACTACTCTCTCCTAGTCTACTGTCTCTACACTACCACAATCTGTTAGTGATGAACTACTCTCTCCTAGTCTACTGTCTCTACACTACCACAATCTGTTAGTGATGAACTACTCTCTCCTAGTCTACTGTCTCTACACTACCACAATCTGTTAGTGATGAACTACTCTCTCCTAGTCTACTGTCTCTACACTACCACAATCTGTTAGTGATGAACTACTCTCTCCTAGTCTACTGTCTCTACACTACCACAATCTGTTAGTGATGAACTACTCTCTCCTAGTCTACTGTCTCTACACTACCACAATCTGTTAGTGATGAACTACTCTCTCCTAGTCTACTGTCTCTACACTACCACAATCTGTTAGTGATGAACTACTCTCTCCTAGTCTACTGTCTCTACACTACCACAATCTGTTAGTGATGAACTACTCTCTCCTAGTCTACTGTCTCTACACTACCACAATCTGTTAGTGATGAACTACTCTCTCCTAGTCTACTGTCTATACACTACCACAATCTGTTAGTGATGAACTACTCTCTCCTAGTCTACTGTCTCTACACTACCACAATCTGTTAGTGATGAACTACTCTCTCCTAGTCTACTGTCTCTACACTACCACAATCTGTTAGTGATGAACTACTCTCTCCTAGTCTACTGTCTCTACACTACCACAATCTGTTAGTGATGAACTACTCTCTCCTAGTCTACTGTCTCTACACTACCACAATCTGTTAGTGATGAACTACTCTCTCCTAGTCTACTGTCTCTACACTACCACAATCTGTTAGTGATGAACTACTCTCTCCTAGTCTACTGTCTCTACACTACCACAATCTGTTAGTGATGAACTACTCTCTCCTAGTCTACTGTCTCTACACTACCACAATCTGTTAGTGATGAACTACTCTCTCCTAGTCTACTGTCTCTACACTACCACAATCTGTTAGTGATGAACTACTCTCTCCTAGTCTACTGTCTCTACACTACCACAATCTGTTAGTGATGAACTACTCTCTCCTAGTCTACTGTCTCTACACTACCACAATCTGTTAGTGATGAACTACTCTCTCCTACTGTCTATACACTACCACAATCTGTTAGTGATGAACTACTCTCTCCTAGTCTACTGTCTCTACACTACCACAATCTGTTAGTGATGAACTACTCTCTCCTAGTCTACTGTCTCTACACTACCACAATCTGTTAGTGATGAACTACTCTCTCCTAGTCTACTGTCTCTACACTACCACAATCTGTTAGTGATGAACTACTCTCTCCTAGTCTACTGTCTCTACACTACCACAATCTGTTAGTGATGAACTACTCTCTCCTAGTCTACTGTCTCTACACTACCACAATCTGTTAGTGATGAACTACTCTCTCCTAGTCTACTGTCTCTACACTACCACAATCTGTTAGTGATGAACTACTCTCTCCTAGTCTACTGTCTCTACACTACCACAATCTGTTAGTGATGAACTACTCTCTCCTAGTCTACTGTCTCTACACTACCACAATCTGTTAGTGATGAACTACTCTCTCCTAGTCTACTGTCTCTACACTACCACAATCTGTTAGTGATGAACTACTCTCTCCTAGTCTACTGTCTCTACACTACCACAATCTGTTAGTGATGAACTACTCTCTCCTAGTCTACTGTCTCTACACTACCACAATCTGTTAGTGATGAACTACTCTCTCCTAGTCTACTGTCTCTACACTACCACAATCTGTTAGTGATGAACTACTCTCTCCTAGTCTACTGTCTCTACACTACCACAATCTGTTAGTGATGAACTACTCTCTCCTAGTCTACTGTCTCTACACTACCACAATCTGTTAGTGATGAACTACTCTCTCCTAGTCTACTGTCTCTACACTACCACAATCTGTTAGTGATGAACTACTCTCTCCTAGTCTACTGTCTCTACACTACCACAATCTGTTAGTGATGAACTACTCTCTCCTAGTCTACTGTCTCTACACTACCACAATCTGTTAGTGATGAACTACTCTCTCCTAGTCTACTGTCTCTACACTACCACAATCTGTTAGTGATGAACTACTCTCTCCTAGTCTACTGTCTCTACACTACCACAATCTGTTAGTGATGAACTACTCTCTCCTAGTCTACTGTCTATACACTACCACAATCTGTTAGTGATGAACTACTCTCTCCTAGTCTACTGTCTCTACACTACCACAATCTGTTAGTGATGAACTACTCTCTCCTAGTCTACTGTCTCTACACTACCACAATCTGTTAGTGATGAACTACTCTCTCGTCTACTGTCTATACACTACCACAATCTGTTAGTGATGAACTACTCTCTCCTAGTCTACTGTCTCTACACTACCACAATCTGTTAGTGATGAACTACTCTCTCCTAGTCTACTGTCTCTACACTACCACAATCTGTTAGTGATGAACTACTCTCTCCTAGTCTACTGTCTCTACACTACCACAATCTGTTAGTGATGAACTACTCTCTCCTAGTCTACTGTCTCTACACTACCACAATCTGTTAGTGATGAACTACTCTCTCCTAGTCTACTGTCTCTACACTACCACAATCTGTTAGTGATGAACTACTCTCTCCTAGTCTACTGTCTCTACACTACCACAATCTGTTAGTGATGAACTACTCTCTCCTAGTCTACTGTCTCTACACTACCACAATCTGTTAGTGATGAACTACTCTCTCCTAGTCTACTGTCTCTACACTACCACAATCTGTTAGTGATGAACTACTCTCTCCTAGTCTACTGTCTCTACACTACCACAATCTGTTAGTGATGAACTACTCTCTCCTAGTCTACTGTCTCTACACTACCACAATCTGTTAGTGATGAACTACTCTCTCCTAGTCTACTGTCTCTACACTACCACAATCTGTTAGTGATGAACTACTCTCTCCTAGTCTACTGTCTCTACACTACCACAATCTGTTAGTGATGAACTACTCTCTCCTAGTCTACTGTCTATACACTACCACAATCTGTTAGTGATGAACTACTCTCTCCTAGTCTACTGTCTCTACACTACCACAATCTGTTAGTGATGAACTACTCTCTCCTAGTCTACTGTCTCTACACTACCACAATCTGTTAGTGATGAACTACTCTCTCCTAGTCTACTGTCTCTACACTACCACAATCTGTTAGTGATGAACTACTCTCTCCTAGTCTACTGTCTCTACACTACCACAATCTGTTAGTGATGAACTACTCTCTCCTAGTCTACTGTCTCTACACTACCACAATCTGTTAGTGATGAACTACTCTCTCCTAGTCTACTGTCTCTACACTACCACAATCTGTTAGTGATGAACTACTCTCTCTAGTCTACTGTCTATACACTACCACAATCTGTTAGTGATGAACTACTCTCTCCTAGTCTACTGTCTCTACACTACCACAATCTGTTAGTGATGAACTACTCTCTCCTAGTCTACTGTCTCTACACTACCACAATCTGTTAGTGATGAACTACTCTCTCCTAGTCTACTGTCTCTACACTACCACAATCTGTTAGTGATGAACTACTCTCTCCTAGTCTACTGTCTCTACACTACCACAATCTGTTAGTGATGAACTACTCTCTCCTAGTCTACTGTCTCTACACTACCACAATCTGTTAGTGATGAACTACTCTCTCCTAGTCTACTGTCTCTACACTACCACAATCTGTTAGTGATGAACTACTCTCTCCTAGTCTACTGTCTCTACACTACCACAATCTGTTAGTGATGAACTACTCTCTCCTAGTCTACTGTCTCTACACTACCACAATCTGTTAGTGATGAACTACTCTCTCCTAGTCTACTGTCTCTACACTACCACAATCTGTTAGTGATGAACTACTCTCTCCTAGTCTACTGTCTCTACACTACCACAATCTGTTAGTGATGAACTACTCTCTCCTAGTCTACTGTCTCTACACTACCACAATCTGTTAGTGATGAACTACTCTCTCCTAGTCTACTGTCTCTACACTACCACAATCTGTTAGTGATGAACTACTCTCTCCTAGTCTACTGTCTCTACACTACCACAATCTGTTAGTGATGAACTACTCTCTCCTACTGTCTATACACTACCACAATCTGTTAGTGATGAACTACTCTCTCCTAGTCTACTGTCTCTACACTACCACAATCTGTTAGTGATGAACTACTCTCTCCTAGTCTACTGTCTCTACACTACCACAATCTGTTAGTGATGAACTACTCTCTCCTAGTCTACTGTCTCTACACTACCACAATCTGTTAGTGATGAACTACTCTCTCCTAGTCTACTGTCTCTACACTACCACAATCTGTTAGTGATGAACTACTCTCTCCTAGTCTACTGTCTCTACACTACCACAATCTGTTAGTGATGAACTACTCTCTCCTAGTCTACTGTCTCTACACTACCACAATCTGTTAGTGATGAACTACTCTCTCCTAGTCTACTGTCTCTACACTACCACAATCTGTTAGTGATGAACTACTCTCTCCTAGTCTACTGTCTCTACACTACCACAATCTGTTAGTGATGAACTACTCTCTCCTAGTCTACTGTCTATACACTACCACAATCTGTTAGTGATGAACTACTCTCTCCTAGTCTACTGTCTCTACACTACCACAATCTGTTAGTGATGAACTACTCTCTCCTAGTCTACTGTCTATACACTACCACAATCTGTTAGTGATGAACTACTCTCTCCTAGTCTACTGTCTCTACACTACCACAATCTGTTAGTGATGAACTACTCTCTCCTAGTCTACTGTCTCTACACTACCACAATCTGTTAGTGATGAACTACTCTCTCCTAGTCTACTGTCTCTACACTACCACAATCTGTTAGTGATGAACTACTCTCTCCTAGTCTACTGTCTCTACACTACCACAATCTGTTAGTGATGAACTACTCTCTCCTAGTCTACTGTCTCTACACTACCACAATCTGTTAGTGATGAACTACTCTCTCCTAGTCTACTGTCTCTACACTACCACAATCTGTTAGTGATGAACTACTCTCTCCTAGTCTACTGTCTCTACACTACCACAATCTGTTAGTGATGAACTACTCTCTCCTAGTCTACTGTCTCTACACTACCACAATCTGTTAGTGATGAACTACTCTCTCCTAGTCTACTGTCTCTACACTACCACAATCTGTTAGTGATGAACTACTCTCTCCTAGTCTACTGTCTATACACTACCACAATCTGTTAGTGATGAACTACTCTCTCCTAGTCTACTGTCTCTACACTACCACAATCTGTTAGTGATGAACTACTCTCTCCTAGTCTACTGTCTCTACACTACCACAATCTGTTAGTGATGAACTACTCTCTCCTAGTCTACTGTCTCTACACTACCACAATCTGTTAGTGATGAACTACTCTCTCCTAGTCTACTGTCTCTACACTACCACAATCTGTTAGTGATGAACTACTCTCTCCTAGTCTACTGTCTCTACACTACCACAATCTGTTAGTGATGAACTACTCTCTCCTAGTCTACTGTCTCTACACTACCACAATCTGTTAGTGATGAACTACTCTCTCCTAGTCTACTGTCTATACACTACCACAATCTGTTAGTGATGAACTACTCTCTCCTAGTCTACTGTCTCTACACTACCACAATCTGTTAGTGATGAACTACTCTCTCCTAGTCTACTGTCTCTACACTACCACAATCTGTTAGTGATGAACTACTCTCTCCTAGTCTACTGTCTCTACACTACCACAATCTGTTAGTGATGAACTACTCTCTCCTAGTCTACTGTCTCTACACTACCACAATCTGTTAGTGATGAACTACTCTCTCCTAGTCTACTGTCTCTACACTACCACAATCTGTTAGTGATGAACTACTCTCTCCTAGTCTACTGTCTATACACTACCACAATCTGTTAGTGATGAACTACTCTCTCCTAGTCTACTGTCTCTACACTACCACAATCTGTTAGTGATGAACTACTCTCTCCTAGTCTACTGTCTCTACACTACCACAATCTGTTAGTGATGAACTACTCTCTCCTAGTCTACTGTCTCTACACTACCACAATCTGTTAGTGATGAACTACTCTCTCCTAGTCTACTGTCTCTACACTACCACAATCTGTTAGTGATGAACTACTCTCTCCTAGTCTACTGTCTCTACACTACCACAATCTGTTAGTGATGAACTACTCTCTCCTAGTCTACTGTCTCTACACTACCACAATCTGTTAGTGATGAACTACTCTCTCCTAGTCTACTGTCTCTACACTACCACAATCTGTTAGTGATGAACTACTCTCTCCTAGTCTACTGTCTATACACTACCACAATCTGTTAGTGATGAACTACTCTCTCCTAGTCTACTGTCTCTACACTACCACAATCTGTTAGTGATGAACTACTCTCTCCTAGTCTACTGTCTCTACACTACCACAATCTGTTAGTGATGAACTACTCTCTCCTAGTCTACTGTCTCTACACTACCACAATCTGTTAGTGATGAACTACTCTCTCCTAGTCTACTGTCTCTACACTACCACAATCTGTTAGTGATGAACTACTCTCTCCTAGTCTACTGTCTATACACTACCACAATCTGTTAGTGATGAACTACTCTCTCCTAGTCTACTGTCTCTACACTACCACAATCTGTTAGTGATGAACTACTCTCTCCTAGTCTACTGTCTCTACACTACCACAATCTGTTAGTGATGAACTACTCTCTCCTAGTCTACTGTCTCTACACTACCACAATCTGTTAGTGATGAACTACTCTCTCCTAGTCTACTGTCTCTACACTACCACAATCTGTTAGTGATGAACTACTCTCTCCTAGTCTACTGTCTATACACTACCACAATCTGTTAGTGATGAACTACTCTCTCCTAGTCTACTGTCTCTACACTACCACAATCTGTTAGTGATGAACTACTCTCTCCTAGTCTACTGTCTCTACACTACCACAATCTGTTAGTGATGAACTACTCTCTCCTACTGTCTATACACTACCACAATCTGTTAGTGATGAACTACTCTCTCCTAGTCTACTGTCTCTACACTACCACAATCTGTTAGTGATGAACTACTCTCTCCTAGTCTACTGTCTCTACACTACCACAATCTGTTAGTGATGAACTACTCTCTCCTAGTCTACTGTCTCTACACTACCACAATCTGTTAGTGATGAACTACTCTCTCCTAGTCTACTGTCTCTACACTACCACAATCTGTTAGTGATGAACTACTCTCTCCTAGTCTACTGTCTCTACACTACCACAATCTGTTAGTGATGAACTACTCTCTCCTAGTCTACTGTCTCTACACTACCACAATCTGTTAGTGATGAACTACTCTCTCCTAGTCTACTGTCTCTACACTACCACAATCTGTTAGTGATGAACTACTCTCTCCTAGTCTACTGTCTCTACACTACCACAATCTGTTAGTGATGAACTACTCTCTCCTAGTCTACTGTCTCTACACTACCACAATCTGTTAGTGATGAACTACTCTCTCCTAGTCTACTGTCTCTACACTACCACAATCTGTTAGTGATGAACTACTCTCTCCTAGTCTACTGTCTCTACACTACCACAATCTGTTAGTGATGAACTACTCTCTCCTAGTCTACTGTCTCTACACTACCACAATCTGTTAGTGATGAACTACTCTCTCCTAGTCTACTGTCTCTACACTACCACAATCTGTTAGTGATGAACTACTCTCTCCTAGTCTACTGTCTATACACTACCACAATCTGTTAGTGATGAACTACTCTCTCCTAGTCTACTGTCTCTACACTACCACAATCTGTTAGTGATGAACTACTCTCTCCTAGTCTACTGTCTCTACACTACCACAATCTGTTAGTGATGAACTACTCTCTCCTAGTCTACTGTCTCTACACTACCACAATCTGTTAGTGATGAACTACTCTCTCCTAGTCTACTGTCTCTACACTACCACAATCTGTTAGTGATGAACTACTCTCTCCTAGTCTACTGTCTCTACACTACCACAATCTGTTAGTGATGAACTACTCTCTCCTAGTCTACTGTCTCTACACTACCACAATCTGTTAGTGATGAACTACTCTCTCCTAGTCTACTGTCTCTACACTACCACAATCTGTTAGTGATGAACTACTCTCTCCTAGTCTACTGTCTCTACACTACCACAATCTGTTAGTGATGAACTACTCTCTCCTAGTCTACTGTCTCTACACTACCACAATCTGTTAGTGATGAACTACTCTCTCCTAGTCTACTGTCTCTACACTACCACAATCTGTTAGTGATGAACTACTCTCTCCTAGTCTACTGTCTCTACACTACCACAATCTGTTAGTGATGAACTACTCTCTCCTAGTCTACTGTCTCTACACTACCACAATCTGTTAGTGATGAACTACTCTCTCCTAGTCTACTGTCTCTACACTACCACAATCTGTTAGTGATGAACTACTCTCTCCTAGTCTACTGTCTCTACACTACCACAATCTGTTAGTGATGAACTACTCTCTCCTAGTCTACTGTCTCTACACTACCACAATCTGTTAGTGATGAACTACTCTCTCCTAGTCTACTGTCTCTACACTACCACAATCTGTTAGTGATGAACTACTCTCTCCTAGTCTACTGTCTCTACACTACCACAATCTGTTAGTGATGAACTACTCTCTCCTAGTCTACTGTCTCTACACTACCACAATCTGTTAGTGATGAACTACTCTCTCCTAGTCTACTGTCTCTACACTACCACAATCTGTTAGTGATGAACTACTCTCTCCTAGTCTACTGTCTCTACACTACCACAATCTGTTAGTGATGAACTACTCTCTCCTAGTCTACTGTCTCTACACTACCACAATCTGTTAGTGATGAACTACTCTCTCCTAGTCTACTGTCTCTACACTACCACAATCTGTTAGTGATGAACTACTCTCTCCTAGTCTACTGTCTCTACACTACCACAATCTGTTAGTGATGAACTACTCTCTCCTAGTCTACTGTCTCTACACTACCACAATCTGTTAGTGATGAACTACTCTCTCCTAGTCTACTGTCTCTACACTACCACAATCTGTTAGTGATGAACTACTCTCTCCTAGTCTACTGTCTCTACACTACCACAATCTGTTAGTGATGAACTACTCTCTCCTAGTCTACTGTCTCTACACTACCACAATCTGTTAGTGATGAACTACTCTCTCTAGTCTACTGTCTCTACACTACCACAATCTGTTAGTGATGAACTACTCTCTCCTAGTCTACTGTCTCTACACTACCACAATCTGTTAGTGATGAACTACTCTCTCCTAGTCTACTGTCTCTACACTACCACAATCTGTTAGTGATGAACTACTCTCTCCTAGTCTACTGTCTCTACACTACCACAATCTGTTAGTGATGAACTACTCTCTCCTAGTCTACTGTCTCTACACTACCACAATCTGTTAGTGATGAACTACTCTCTCCTAGTCTACTGTCTCTACACTACCACAATCTGTTAGTGATGAACTACTCTCTCCTAGTCTACTGTCTCTACACTACCACAATCTGTTAGTGATGAACTACTCTCTCCTAGTCTACTGTCTCTACACTACCACAATCTGTTAGTGATGAACTACTCTCTCCTAGTCTACTGTCTCTACACTACCACAATCTGTTAGTGATGAACTACTCTCTCCTAGTCTACTGTCTCTACACTACCACAATCTGTTAGTGATGAACTACTCTCTCCTAGTCTACTGTCTCTACACTACCACAATCTGTTAGTGATGAACTACTCTCTCCTAGTCTACTGTCTATACACTACCACAATCTGTTAGTGATGAACTACTCTCTCCTAGTCTACTGTCTCTACACTACCACAATCTGTTAGTGATGAACTACTCTCTCCTAGTCTACTGTCTCTACACTACCACAATCTGTTAGTGATGAACTACTCTCTCCTAGCTACTGTCTATACACTACCACAATCTGTTAGTGATGAACTACTCTCTCCTAGTCTACTGTCTCTACACTACCACAATCTGTTAGTGATGAACTACTCTCTCCTAGTCTACTGTCTCTACACTACCACAATCTGTTAGTGATGAACTACTCTCTCCTAGTCTACTGTCTCTACACTACCACAATCTGTTAGTGATGAACTACTCTCTCCTAGTCTACTGTCTCTACACTACCACAATCTGTTAGTGATGAACTACTCTCTCCTAGTCTACTGTCTCTACACTACCACAATCTGTTAGTGATGAACTACTCTCTCCTAGTCTACTGTCTCTACACTACCACAATCTGTTAGTGATGAACTACTCTCTCCTAGTCTACTGTCTCTACACTACCACAATCTGTTAGTGATGAACTACTCTCTCCTAGTCTACTGTCTCTACACTACCACAATCTGTTAGTGATGAACTACTCTCTCCTAGTCTACTGTCTCTACACTACCACAATCTGTTAGTGATGAACTACTCTCTCCTAGTCTACTGTCTCTACACTACCACAATCTGTTAGTGATGAACTACTCTCTCCTAGTCTACTGTCTCTACACTACCACAATCTGTTAGTGATGAACTACTCTCTCCTAGTCTACTGTCTCTACACTACCACAATCTGTTAGTGATGAACTACTCTCTCCTAGTCTACTGTCTCTACACTACCACAATCTGTTAGTGATGAACTACTCTCTCCTAGTCTACTGTCTATACACTACCACAATCTGTTAGTGATGAACTACTCTCTCCTAGTCTACTGTCTCTACACTACCACAATCTGTTAGTGATGAACTACTCTCTCCTAGTCTACTGTCTATACACTACCACAATCTGTTAGTGATGAACTACTCTCTCCTAGTCTACTGTCTCTACACTACCACAATCTGTTAGTGATGAACTACTCTCTCCTAGTCTACTGTCTCTACACTACCACAATCTGTTAGTGATGAACTACTCTCTCCTAGTCTACTGTCTCTACACTACCACAATCTGTTAGTGATGAACTACTCTCTCCTAGTCTACTGTCTCTACACTACCACAATCTGTTAGTGATGAACTACTCTCTCCTAGTCTACTGTCTCTACACTACCACAATCTGTTAGTGATGAACTACTCTCTCCTAGTCTACTGTCTCTACACTACCACAATCTGTTAGTGATGAACTACTCTCTCCTAGTCTACTGTCTCTACACTACCACAATCTGTTAGTGATGAACTACTCTCTCCTAGTCTACTGTCTCTACACTACCACAATCTGTTAGTGATGAACTACTCTCTCCTAGTCTACTGTCTCTACACTACCACAATCTGTTAGTGATGAACTACTCTCTCCTAGTCTACTGTCTCTACACTACCACAATCTGTTAGTGATGAACTACTCTCTCCTAGTCTACTGTCTCTACACTACCACAATCTGTTAGTGATGAACTACTCTCTCCTAGTCTACTGTCTCTACACTACCACAATCTGTTAGTGATGAACTACTCTCTCCTAGTCTACTGTCTCTACACTACCACAATCTGTTAGTGATGAACTACTCTCTCCTAGTCTACTGTCTCTACACTACCACAATCTGTTAGTGATGAACTACTCTCTCCTAGTCTACTGTCTCTACACTACCACAATCTGTTAGTGATGAACTACTCTCTCCTAGTCTACTGTCTCTACACTACCACAATCTGTTAGTGATGAACTACTCTCTCCTAGTCTACTGTCTCTACACTACCACAATCTGTTAGTGATGAACTACTCTCTCCTGTCTACTGTCTATACACTACCACAATCTGTTAGTGATGAACTACTCTCTCCTAGTCTACTGTCTCTACACTACCACAATCTGTTAGTGATGAACTACTCTCTCCTAGTCTACTGTCTCTACACTACCACAATCTGTTAGTGATGAACTACTCTCTCCTAGTCTACTGTCTCTACACTACCACAATCTGTTAGTGATGAACTACTCTCTCCTAGTCTACTGTCTCTACACTACCACAATCTGTTAGTGATGAACTACTCTCTCCTAGTCTACTGTCTCTACACTACCACAATCTGTTAGTGATGAACTACTCTCTCCTAGTCTACTGTCTCTACACTACCACAATCTGTTAGTGATGAACTACTCTCTCCTAGTCTACTGTCTCTACACTACCACAATCTGTTAGTGATGAACTACTCTCTCCAGTCTACTGTCTCTACACTACCACAATCTGTTAGTGATGAACTACTCTCTCCTAGTCTACTGTCTCTACACTACCACAATCTGTTAGTGATGAACTACTCTCTCCTAGTCTACTGTCTCTACACTACCACAATCTGTTAGTGATGAACTACTCTCTCCTAGTCTACTGTCTCTACACTACCACAATCTGTTAGTGATGAACTACTCTCTCCTAGTCTACTGTCTCTACACTACCACAATCTGTTAGTGATGAACTACTCTCTCCTAGTCTACTGTCTCTACACTACCACAATCTGTTAGTGATGAACTACTCTCTCCTAGTCTACTGTCTCTACACTACCACAATCTGTTAGTGATGAACTACTCTCTCCTAGTCTACTGTCTCTACACTACCACAATCTGTTAGTGATGAACTACTCTCTCCTAGTCTACTGTCTCTACACTACCACAATCTGTTAGTGATGAACTACTCTCTCCTAGTCTACTGTCTCTACACTACCACAATCTGTTAGTGATGAACTACTCTCTCCTAGTCTACTGTCTCTACACTACCACAATCTGTTAGTGATGAACTACTCTCTCCTAGTCTACTGTCTCTACACTACCACAATCTGTTAGTGATGAACTACTCTCTCCTAGTCTACTGTCTCTACACTACCACAATCTGTTAGTGATGAACTACTCTCTCCTAGTCTACTGTCTCTACACTACCACAATCTGTTAGTGATGAACTACTCTCTCCTAGTCTACTGTCTCTACACTACCACAATCTGTTAGTGATGAACTACTCTCTCCTAGTCTACTGTCTCTACACTACCACAATCTGTTAGTGATGAACTACTCTCTCCTAGTCTACTGTCTCTACACTACCACAATCTGTTAGTGATGAACTACTCTCTCCTAGTCTACTGTCTCTACACTACCACAATCTGTTAGTGATGAACTACTCTCTCCTAGTCTACTGTCTCTACACTACCACAATCTGTTAGTGATGAACTACTCTCTCCTAGTCTACTGTCTCTACACTACCACAATCTGTTAGTGATGAACTACTCTCTCCTAGTCTACTGTCTCTACACTACCACAATCTGTTAGTGATGAACTACTCTCTCCTAGTCTACTGTCTCTACACTACCACAATCTGTTAGTGATGAACTACTCTCTCCTAGTCTACTGTCTATACACTACCACAATCTGTTAGTGATGAACTACTCTCTCCTAGTCTACTGTCTCTACACTACCACAATCTGTTAGTGATGAACTACTCTCTCCTAGTCTACTGTCTCTACACTACCACAATCTGTTAGTGATGAACTACTCTCTCCTAGTCTACTGTCTCTACACTACCACAATCTGTTAGTGATGAACTACTCTCTCCTAGTCTACTGTCTCTACACTACCACAATCTGTTAGTGATGAACTACTCTCTCCTAGTCTACTGTCTCTACACTACCACAATCTGTTAGTGATGAACTACTCTCTCCTAGTCTACTGTCTCTACACTACCACAATCTGTTAGTGATGAACTACTCTCTCCTAGTCTACTGTCTCTACACTACCACAATCTGTTAGTGATGAACTACTCTCTCCTAGTCTACTGTCTCTACACTACCACAATCTGTTAGTGATGAACTACTCTCTCCTAGTCTACTGTCTCTACACTACCACAATCTGTTAGTGATGAACTACTCTTTTCTATACTATTTAACACAATCTGTTAGTGATGAACTACTCTCTCCTAGTCTACTGTCTCTACACTACCACAATCTGTTAGTGATGAACTACTCTCTCCTAGTCTACTGTCTCTACACTACCACAATCTGTTAGTGATGAACTACTCTCTCCTAGTCTACTGTCTCTACACTACCACAATCTGTTAGTGATGAACTACTCTCTCCTAGTCTACTGTCTCTACACTACCACAATCTGTTAGTGATGAACTACTCTCTCCTAGTCTACTGTCTATACACTACCACAATCTGTTAGTGATGAACTACTCTCTCCTAGTCTACTGTCTCTACACTACCACAATCTGTTAGTGATGAACTACTCTCTCCTAGTCTACTGTCTCTACACTACCACAATCTGTTAGTGATGAACTACTCTCTCCTAGTCTACTGTCTCTACACTACCACAATCTGTTAGTGATGAACTACTCTCTCCTAGTCTACTGTCTCTACACTACCACAATCTGTTAGTGATGAACTACTCTCTCCTAGTCTACTGTCTCTACACTACCACAATCTGTTAGTGATGAACTACTCTCTCCTAGTCTACTGTCTCTACACTACCACAATCTGTTAGTGATGAACTACTCTCTCCTAGTCTACTGTCTCTACACTACCACAATCTGTTAGTGATGAACTACTCTCTCCTAGTCTACTGTCTCTACACTACCACAATCTGTTAGTGATGAACTACTCTCTCCTAGTCTACTGTCTCTACACTACCACAATCTGTTAGTGATGAACTACTCTCTCCTAGTCTACTGTCTCTACACTACCACAATCTGTTAGTGATGAACTACTCTCTCCTAGTCTACTGTCTCTACACTACCACAATCTGTTAGTGATGAACTACTCTCTCCTAGTCTACTGTCTCTACACTACCACAATCTGTTAGTGATGAACTACTCTCTCCTAGTCTACTGTCTCTACACTACCACAATCTGTTAGTGATGAACTACTCTCTCCTAGTCTACTGTCTATACACTACCACAATCTGTTAGTGATGAACTACTCTCTCCTAGTCTACTGTCTATACACTACCACAATCTGTTAGTGATGAACTACTCTCTCCTAGTCTACTGTCTCTACACTACCACAATCTGTTAGTGATGAACTACTCTCTCCTAGTCTACTGTCTCTACACTACCACAATCTGTTAGTGATGAACTACTCTCTCCTAGTCTACTGTCTCTACACTACCACAATCTGTTAGTGATGAACTACTCTCTCCTAGTCTACTGTCTCTACACTACCACAATCTGTTAGTGATGAACTACTCTCTCCTAGTCTACTGTCTCTACACTACCACAATCTGTTAGTGATGAACTACTCTCTCCTAGTCTACTGTCTCTACACTACCACAATCTGTTAGTGATGAACTACTCTCTCCTAGTCTACTGTCTCTACACTACCACAATCTGTTAGTGATGAACTACTCTCTCCTACTGTCTATACACTACCACAATCTGTTAGTGATGAACTACTCTCTCCTAGTCTACTGTCTCTACACTACCACAATCTGTTAGTGATGAACTACTCTCTCCTAGTCTACTGTCTCTACACTACCACAATCTGTTAGTGATGAACTACTCTCTCCTAGTCTACTGTCTCTACACTACCACAATCTGTTAGTGATGAACTACTCTCTCCTAGTCTACTGTCTCTACACTACCACAATCTGTTAGTGATGAACTACTCTCTCCTAGTCTACTGTCTATACACTACCACAATCTGTTAGTGATGAACTACTCTCTCCTAGTCTACTGTCTCTACACTACCACAATCTGTTAGTGATGAACTACTCTCTCTAGTCTACTGTCTCTACACTACCACAATCTGTTAGTGATGAACTACTCTCTCCTAGTCTACTGTCTCTACACTACCACAATCTGTTAGTGATGAACTACTCTCTCCTAGTCTACTGTCTCTACACTACCACAATCTGTTAGTGATGAACTACTCTCTCCTAGTCTACTGTCTATACACTACCACAATCTGTTAGTGATGAACTACTCTCTCCTAGTCTACTGTCTCTACACTACCACAATCTGTTAGTGATGAACTACTCTCTCCTAGTCTACTGTCTCTACACTACCACAATCTGTTAGTGATGAACTACTCTCTCCTAGTCTACTGTCTCTACACTACCACAATCTGTTAGTGATGAACTACTCTCTCCTAGTCTACTGTCTCTACACTACCACAATCTGTTAGTGATGAACTACTCTCTCCTAGTCTACTGTCTCTACACTACCACAATCTGTTAGTGATGAACTACTCTCTCCTAGTCTACTGTCTCTACACTACCACAATCTGTTAGTGATGAACTACTCTCTCCTAGTCTACTGTCTCTACACTACCACAATCTGTTAGTGATGAACTACTCTCTCCTAGTCTACTGTCTCTACACTACCACAATCTGTTAGTGATGAACTACTCTCTCCTAGTCTACTGTCTCTACACTACCACAATCTGTTAGTGATGAACTACTCTCTCCTAGTCTACTGTCTCTACACTACCACAATCTGTTAGTGATGAACTACTCTCTCCTAGTCTACTGTCTCTACACTACCACAATCTGTTAGTGATGAACTACTCTCTCCTACTGTCTCTACACTACCACAATCTGTTAGTGATGAACTACTCTCTCCTAGTCTACTGTCTCTACACTACCACAATCTGTTAGTGATGAACTACTCTCTCCTAGTCTACTGTCTCTACACTACCACAATCTGTTAGTGATGAACTACTCTCTCCTAGTCTACTGTCTCTACACTACCACAATCTGTTAGTGATGAACTACTCTCTCCTAGTCTACTGTCTCTACACTACCACAATCTGTTAGTGATGAACTACTCTCTCCTAGTCTACTGTCTCTACACTACCACAATCTGTTAGTGATGAACTACTCTCTCTAGTCTACTGTCTATACACTACCACAATCTGTTAGTGATGAACTACTCTCTCCTAGTCTACTGTCTCTACACTACCACAATCTGTTAGTGATGAACTACTCTCTCCTAGTCTACTGTCTCTACACTACCACAATCTGTTAGTGATGAACTACTCTCTCCTAGTCTACTGTCTCTACACTACCACAATCTGTTAGTGATGAACTACTCTCTCCTAGTCTACTGTCTCTACACTACCACAATCTGTTAGTGATGAACTACTCTCTCCTAGTCTACTGTCTCTACACTACCACAATCTGTTAGTGATGAACTACTCTCTCCTAGTCTACTGTCTCTACACTACCACAATCTGTTAGTGATGAACTACTCTCTCCTAGTCTACTGTCTCTACACTACCACAATCTGTTAGTGATGAACTACTCTCTCCTAGTCTACTGTCTCTACACTACCACAATCTGTTAGTGATGAACTACTCTCTCCTAGTCTACTGTCTCTACACTACCACAATCTGTTAGTGATGAACTACTCTCTCCTAGTCTACTGTCTCTACACTACCACAATCTGTTAGTGATGAACTACTCTCTCCTAGTCTACTGTCTCTACACTACCACAATCTGTTAGTGATGAACTACTCTCTCCTAGTCTACTGTCTCTACACTACCACAATCTGTTAGTGATGAACTACTCTCTCCTAGTCTACTGTCTCTACACTACCACAATCTGTTAGTGATGAACTACTCTCTCCTAGTCTACTGTCTCTACACTACCACAATCTGTTAGTGATGAACTACTCTCTCCTAGTCTACTGTCTCTACACTACCACAATCTGTTAGTGATGAACTACTCTCTCCTAGTCTACTGTCTCTACACTACCACAATCTGTTAGTGATGAACTACTCTCTCCTAGTCTACTGTCTCTACACTACCACAATCTGTTAGTGATGAACTACTCTCTCCTAGTCTACTGTCTCTACACTACCACAATCTGTTAGTGATGAACTACTCTCTCCTAGTCTACTGTCTCTACACTACCACAATCTGTTAGTGATGAACTACTCTCTCGTCTACTGTCTCATACACTACCACAATCTGTTAGTGATGAACTACTCTCTCCTAGTCTACTGTCTCTACACTACCACAATCTGTTAGTGATGAACTACTCTCTCCTAGTCTACTGTCTCTACACTACCACAATCTGTTAGTGATGAACTACTCTCTCCTAGTCTACTGTCTCTACACTACCACAATCTGTTAGTGATGAACTACTCTCTCCTAGTCTACTGTCTCTACACTACCACAATCTGTTAGTGATGAACTACTCTCTCCTAGTCTACTGTCTCTACACTACCACAATCTGTTAGTGATGAACTACTCTCTCCTAGTCTACTGTCTCTACACTACCACAATCTGTTAGTGATGAACTACTCTCTCCTAGTCTACTGTCTCTACACTACCACAATCTGTTAGTGATGAACTACTCTCTCCTAGTCTACTGTCTCTACACTACCACAATCTGTTAGTGATGAACTACTCTCTCCTAGTCTACTGTCTCTACACTACCACAATCTGTTAGTGATGAACTACTCTCTCCTAGTCTACTGTCTCTACACTACCACAATCTGTTAGTGATGAACTACTCTCTCCTAGTCTACTGTCTCTACACTACCACAATCTGTTAGTGATGAACTACTCTCTCCTAGTCTACTGTCTCTACACTACCACAATCTGTTAGTGATGAACTACTCTCTCCTAGTCTACTGTCTCTACACTACCACAATCTGTTAGTGATGAACTACTCTCTCCTAGTCTACTGTCTCTACACTACCACAATCTGTTAGTGATGAACTACTCTCTCCTAGTCTACTGTCTCTACACTACCACAATCTGTTAGTGATGAACTACTCTCTCCTAGTCTACTGTCTCTACACTACCACAATCTGTTAGTGATGAACTACTCTCTCCTAGTCTACTGTCTCTACACTACCACAATCTGTTAGTGATGAACTACTCTCTCCTAGTCTACTGTCTCTACACTACCACAATCTGTTAGTGATGAACTACTCTCTCCTAGTCTACTGTCTCTACACTACCACAATCTGTTAGTGATGAACTACTCTCTCCTAGTCTACTGTCTCTACACTACCACAATCTGTTAGTGATGAACTACTCTCTCCTAGTCTACTGTCTCTACACTACCACAATCTGTTAGTGATGAACTACTCTCTCCTAGTCTACTGTCTCTACACTACCACAATCTGTTAGTGATGAACTACTCTCTCCTAGTCTACTGTCTCTACACTACCACAATCTGTTAGTGATGAACTACTCTCTCCTAGTCTACTGTCTCTACACTACCACAATCTGTTAGTGATGAACTACTCTCTCCTAGTCTACTGTCTCTACACTACCACAATCTGTTAGTGATGAACTACTCTCTCCTAGTCTACTGTCTCTACACTACCACAATCTGTTAGTGATGAACTACTCTCTCCTAGTCTACTGTCTCTACACTACCACAATCTGTTAGTGATGAACTACTCTCTCCTAGTCTACTGTCTCTACACTACCACAATCTGTTAGTGATGAACTACTCTCTCCTAGTCTACTGTCTCTACACTACCACAATCTGTTAGTGATGAACTACTCTCTCCTAGTCTACTGTCTCTACACTACCACAATCTGTTAGTGATGAACTACTCTCTCCTAGTCTACTGTCTCTACACTACCACAATCTGTTAGTGATGAACTACTCTCTCCTAGTCTACTGTCTCTACACTACCACAATCTGTTAGTGATGAACTACTCTCTCCTAGTCTACTGTCTCTACACTACCACAATCTGTTAGTGATGAACTACTCTCTCCTAGTCTACTGTCTCTACACTACCACAATCTGTTAGTGATGAACTACTCTCTCCTAGTCTACTGTCTCTACACTACCACAATCTGTTAGTGATGAACTACTCTCTCCTAGTCTACTGTCTCTACACTACCACAATCTGTTAGTGATGAACTACTCTCTCCTAGTCTACTGTCTCTACACTACCACAATCTGTTAGTGATGAACTACTCTCTCCTAGTCTACTGTCTCTACACTACCACAATCTGTTAGTGATGAACTACTCTCTCCTAGTCTACTGTCTCTACACTACCACAATCTGTTAGTGATGAACTACTCTCTCCTAGTCTACTGTCTCTACACTACCACAATCTGTTAGTGATGAACTACTCTCTCCTAGTCTACTGTCTCTACACTACCACAATCTGTTAGTGATGAACTACTCTCTCCTAGTCTACTGTCTCTACACTACCACAATCTGTTAGTGATGAACTACTCTCTCCTAGTCTACTGTCTCTACACTACCACAATCTGTTAGTGATGAACTACTCTCTCCTAGTCTACTGTCTCTACACTACCACAATCTGTTAGTGATGAACTACTCTCTCCTAGTCTACTGTCTCTACACTACCACAATCTGTTAGTGATGAACTACTCTCTCCTAGTCTACTGTCTCTACACTACCACAATCTGTTAGTGATGAACTACTCTCTCCTAGTCTACTGTCTCTACACTACCACAATCTGTTAGTGATGAACTACTCTCTCCTAGTCTACTGTCTCTACACTACCACAATCTGTTAGTGATGAACTACTCTCTCCTAGTCTACTGTCTCTACACTACCACAATCTGTTAGTGATGAACTACTCTCTCCTAGTCTACTGTCTCTACACTACCACAATCTGTTAGTGATGAACTACTCTCTCCTAGTCTACTGTCTCTACACTACCACAATCTGTTAGTGATGAACTACTCTCTCCTAGTCTACTGTCTATACACTACCACAATCTGTTAGTGATGAACTACTCTCTCCTAGTCTACTGTCTCTACACTACCACAATCTGTTAGTGATGAACTACTCTCTCCTAGTCTACTGTCTCTACACTACCACAATCTGTTAGTGATGAACTACTCTCTCCTAGTCTACTGTCTCTACACTACCACAATCTGTTAGTGATGAACTACTCTCTCCTAGTCTACTGTCTCTACACTACCACAATCTGTTAGTGATGAACTACTCTCTCTAGTCTACTGTCTATACACTACCACAATCTGTTAGTGATGAACTACTCTCTCCTAGTCTACTGTCTCTACACTACCACAATCTGTTAGTGATGAACTACTCTCTCCTAGTCTACTGTCTCTACACTACCACAATCTGTTAGTGATGAACTACTCTCTCCTAGTCTACTGTCTCTACACTACCACAATCTGTTAGTGATGAACTACTCTCTCCTAGTCTACTGTCTCTACACTACCACAATCTGTTAGTGATGAACTACTCTCTCCTAGTCTACTGTCTCTACACTACCACAATCTGTTAGTGATGAACTACTCTCTCCTAGTCTACTGTCTCTACACTACCACAATCTGTTAGTGATGAACTACTCTCTCCTAGTCTACTGTCTCTACACTACCACAATCTGTTAGTGATGAACTACTCTCTCCTAGTCTACTGTCTCTACACTACCACAATCTGTTAGTGATGAACTACTCTCTCCTAGTCTACTGTCTCTACACTACCACAATCTGTTAGTGATGAACTACTCTCTCCTAGTCTACTGTCTCTACACTACCACAATCTGTTAGTGATGAACTACTCTCTCCTAGTCTACTGTCTCTACACTACCACAATCTGTTAGTGATGAACTACTCTCTCCTAGTCTACTGTCTCTACACTACCACAATCTGTTAGTGATGAACTACTCTCTCCTAGTCTACTGTCTCTACACTACCACAATCTGTTAGTGATGAACTACTCTCTCCTAGTCTACTGTCTCTACACTACCACAATCTGTTAGTGATGAACTACTCTCTCCTAGTCTACTGTCTCTACACTACCACAATCTGTTAGTGATGAACTACTCTCTCCTAGTCTACTGTCTCTACACTACCACAATCTGTTAGTGATGAACTACTCTCTCCTAGTCTACTGTCTCTACACTACCACAATCTGTTAGTGATGAACTACTCTCTCCTAGTCTACTGTCTCTACACTACCACAATCTGTTAGTGATGAACTACTCTCTCCTAGTCTACTGTCTCTACACTACCACAATCTGTTAGTGATGAACTACTCTCTCCTAGTCTACTGTCTCTACACTACCACAATCTGTTAGTGATGAACTACTCTCTCCTAGTCTACTGTCTCTACACTACCACAATCTGTTAGTGATGAACTACTCTCTCCTAGTCTACTGTCTCTACACTACCACAATCTGTTAGTGATGAACTACTCTCTCCTAGTCTACTGTCTCTACACTACCACAATCTGTTAGTGATGAACTACTCTCTCCTAGTCTACTGTCTCTACACTACCACAATCTGTTAGTGATGAACTACTCTCTCCTAGTCTACTGTCTCTACACTACCACAATCTGTTAGTGATGAACTACTCTCTCCTAGTCTACTGTCTCTACACTACCACAATCTGTTAGTGATGAACTACTCTCTCCTAGTCTACTGTCTCTACACTACCACAATCTGTTAGTGATGAACTACTCTCTCCTAGTCTACTGTCTCTACACTACCACAATCTGTTAGTGATGAACTACTCTCTCCTAGTCTACTGTCTCTACACTACCACAATCTGTTAGTGATGAACTACTCTCTCCTAGTCTACTGTCTCTACACTACCACAATCTGTTAGTGATGAACTACTCTCTCCTAGTCTACTGTCTCTACACTACCACAATCTGTTAGTGATGAACTACTCTCTCCTAGTCTACTGTCTATACACTACCACAATCTGTTAGTGATGAACTACTCTCTCCTAGTCTACTGTCTCTACACTACCACAATCTGTTAGTGATGAACTACTCTCTCCTAGTCTACTGTCTCTACACTACCACAATCTGTTAGTGATGAACTACTCTCTCCTAGTCTACTGTCTCTACACTACCACAATCTGTTAGTGATGAACTACTCTCTCCTAGTCTACTGTCTCTACACTACCACAATCTGTTAGTGATGAACTACTCTCTCCTAGTCTACTGTCTCTACACTACCACAATCTGTTAGTGATGAACTACTCTCTCCTAGTCTACTGTCTCTACACTACCACAATCTGTTAGTGATGAACTACTCTCTCCTAGTCTACTGTCTCTACACTACCACAATCTGTTAGTGATGAACTACTCTCTCCTAGTCTACTGTCTCTACACTACCACAATCTGTTAGTGATGAACTACTCTCTCCTAGTCTACTGTCTCTACACTACCACAATCTGTTAGTGATGAACTACTCTCTCCTAGTCTACTGTCTCTACACTACCACAATCTGTTAGTGATGAACTACTCTCTCCTAGTCTACTGTCTCTACACTACCACAATCTGTTAGTGATGAACTACTCTCTCCTAGTCTACTGTCTCTACACTACCACAATCTGTTAGTGATGAACTACTCTCTCCTAGTCTACTGTCTCTACACTACCACAATCTGTTAGTGATGAACTACTCTCTCCTAGTCTACTGTCTATACACTACCACAATCTGTTAGTGATGAACTACTCTCTCCTAGTCTACTGTCTCTACACTACCACAATCTGTTAGTGATGAACTACTCTCTCCTAGTCTACTGTCTCTACACTACCACAATCTGTTAGTGATGAACTACTCTCTCCTAGTCTACTGTCTCTACACTACCACAATCTGTTAGTGATGAACTACTCTCTCCTAGTCTACTGTCTCTACACTACCACAATCTGTTAGTGATGAACTACTCTCTCCTAGTCTACTGTCTCTACACTACCACAATCTGTTAGTGATGAACTACTCTCTCCTAGTCTACTGTCTCTACACTACCACAATCTGTTAGTGATGAACTACTCTCTCCTAGTCTACTGTCTCTACACTACCACAATCTGTTAGTGATGAACTACTCTCTCCTAGTCTACTGTCTCTACACTACCACAATCTGTTAGTGATGAACTACTCTCTCCTACTGTCTCTACACTACCACAATCTGTTAGTGATGAACTACTCTCTCCTAGTCTACTGTCTCTACACTACCACAATCTGTTAGTGATGAACTACTCTCTCCTACTGTCTATACACTACCACAATCTGTTAGTGATGAACTACTCTCTCCTAGTCTACTGTCTCTACACTACCACAATCTGTTAGTGATGAACTACTCTCTCCTAGTCTACTGTCTCTACACTACCACAATCTGTTAGTGATGAACTACTCTCTCCTAGTCTACTGTCTCTACACTACCACAATCTGTTAGTGATGAACTACTCTCTCCTAGTCTACTGTCTCTACACTACCACAATCTGTTAGTGATGAACTACTCTCTCCTAGTCTACTGTCTCTACACTACCACAATCTGTTAGTGATGAACTACTCTCTCCTAGTCTACTGTCTCTACACTACCACAATCTGTTAGTGATGAACTACTCTCTCCTAGTCTACTGTCTCTACACTACCACAATCTGTTAGTGATGAACTACTCTCTCCTAGTCTACTGTCTCTACACTACCACAATCTGTTAGTGATGAACTACTCTCTCCTAGTCTACTGTCTCTACACTACCACAATCTGTTAGTGATGAACTACTCTCTCCTAGTCTACTGTCTCTACACTACCACAATCTGTTAGTGATGAACTACTCTCTCCTAGTCTACTGTCTCTACACTACCACAATCTGTTAGTGATGAACTACTCTCTCCTAGTCTACTGTCTCTACACTACCACAATCTGTTAGTGATGAACTACTCTCTCCTAGTCTACTGTCTCTACACTACCACAATCTGTTAGTGATGAACTACTCTCTCCTAGTCTACTGTCTCTACACTACCACAATCTGTTAGTGATGAACTACTCTCTCCTAGTCTACTGTCTCTACACTACCACAATCTGTTAGTGATGAACTACTCTCTCCTAGTCTACTGTCTCTACACTACCACAATCTGTTAGTGATGAACTACTCTCTCCTAGTCTACTGTCTATACACTACCACAATCTGTTAGTGATGAACTACTCTCTCCTAGTCTACTGTCTCTACACTACCACAATCTGTTAGTGATGAACTACTCTCTCCTAGTCTACTGTCTCTACACTACCACAATCTGTTAGTGATGAACTACTCTCTCCTAGTCTACTGTCTCTACACTACCACAATCTGTTAGTGATGAACTACTCTCTCCTAGTCTACTGTCTATACACTACCACAATCTGTTAGTGATGAACTACTCTCTCCTAGTCTACTGTCTCTACACTACCACAATCTGTTAGTGATGAACTACTCTCTCCTAGTCTACTGTCTCTACACTACCACAATCTGTTAGTGATGAACTACTCTCTCCTAGTCTACTGTCTCTACACTACCACAATCTGTTAGTGATGAACTACTCTCTCCTAGTCTACTGTCTCTACACTACCACAATCTGTTAGTGATGAACTACTCTCTCCTAGTCTACTGTCTCTACACTACCACAATCTGTTAGTGATGAACTACTCTCTCCTAGTCTACTGTCTATACACTACCACAATCTGTTAGTGATGAACTACTCTCTCCTAGTCTACTGTCTCTACACTACCACAATCTGTTAGTGATGAACTACTCTCTCCTAGTCTACTGTCTCTACACTACCACAATCTGTTAGTGATGAACTACTCTCTCCTAGTCTACTGTCTCTACACTACCACAATCTGTTAGTGATGAACTACTCTCTCCTAGTCTACTGTCTCTACACTACCACAATCTGTTAGTGATGAACTACTCTCTCCTAGTCTACTGTCTCTACACTACCACAATCTGTTAGTGATGAACTACTCTCTCCTAGTCTACTGTCTCTACACTACCACAATCTGTTAGTGATGAACTACTCTCTCCTAGTCTACTGTCTCTACACTACCACAATCTGTTAGTGATGAACTACTCTCTCCTAGTCTACTGTCTCTACACTACCACAATCTGTTAGTGATGAACTACTCTCTCCTAGTCTACTGTCTCTACACTACCACAATCTGTTAGTGATGAACTACTCTCTCCTAGTCTACTGTCTCTACACTACCACAATCTGTTAGTGATGAACTACTCTCTCCTAGTCTACTGTCTCTACACTACCACAATCTGTTAGTGATGAACTACTCTCTCCTAGTCTACTGTCTCTACACTACCACAATCTGTTAGTGATGAACTACTCTCTCCTAGTCTACTGTCTCTACACTACCACAATCTGTTAGTGATGAACTACTCTCTCCTAGTCTACTGTCTCTACACTACCACAATCTGTTAGTGATGAACTACTCTCTCCTAGTCTACTGTCTCTACACTACCACAATCTGTTAGTGATGAACTACTCTCTCCTAGTCTACTGTCTCTACACTACCACAATCTGTTAGTGATGAACTACTCTCTCCTAGTCTACTGTCTCTACACTACCACAATCTGTTAGTGATGAACTACTCTCTCCTAGTCTACTGTCTCTACACTACCACAATCTGTTAGTGATGAACTACTCTCTCCTAGTCTACTGTCTATACACTACCACAATCTGTTAGTGATGAACTACTCTCTCCTAGTCTACTGTCTCTACACTACCACAATCTGTTAGTGATGAACTACTCTCTCTAGTCTACTGTCTCTACACTACCACAATCTGTTAGTGATGAACTACTCTCTCCTAGTCTACTGTCTCTACACTACCACAATCTGTTAGTGATGAACTACTCTCTCCTAGTCTACTGTCTCTACACTACCACAATCTGTTAGTGATGAACTACTCTCTCCTAGTCTACTGTCTCTACACTACCACAATCTGTTAGTGATGAACTACTCTCTCCTAGTCTACTGTCTCTACACTACCACAATCTGTTAGTGATGAACTACTCTCTCCTAGTCTACTGTCTCTACACTACCACAATCTGTTAGTGATGAACTACTCTCTCCTAGTCTACTGTCTCTACACTACCACAATCTGTTAGTGATGAACTACTCTCTCCTAGTCTACTGTCTCTACACTACCACAATCTGTTAGTGATGAACTACTCTCTCCTAGTCTACTGTCTCTACACTACCACAATCTGTTAGTGATGAACTACTCTCTCCTAGTCTACTGTCTCTACACTACCACAATCTGTTAGTGATGAACTACTCTCTCCTAGTCTACTGTCTCTACACTACCACAATCTGTTAGTGATGAACTACTCTCTCCTAGTCTACTGTCTATACACTACCACAATCTGTTAGTGATGAACTACTCTCTCCTAGTCTACTGTCTCTACACTACCACAATCTGTTAGTGATGAACTACTCTCTCCTAGTCTACTGTCTCTACACTACCACAATCTGTTAGTGATGAACTACTCTCTCCTAGTCTACTGTCTCTACACTACCACAATCTGTTAGTGATGAACTACTCTCTCCTAGTCTACTGTCTCTACACTACCACAATCTGTTAGTGATGAACTACTCTCTCCTAGTCTACTGTCTCTACACTACCACAATCTGTTAGTGATGAACTACTCTCTCCTAGTCTACTGTCTATACACTACCACAATCTGTTAGTGATGAACTACTCTCTCCTAGTCTACTGTCTCTACACTACCACAATCTGTTAGTGATGAACTACTCTCTCCTAGTCTACTGTCTATACACTACCACAATCTGTTAGTGATGAACTACTCTCTCCTAGTCTACTGTCTCTACACTACCACAATCTGTTAGTGATGAACTACTCTCTCCTAGTCTACTGTCTCTACACTACCACAATCTGTTAGTGATGAACTACTCTCTCCTAGTCTACTGTCTCTACACTACCACAATCTGTTAGTGATGAACTACTCTCTCCTAGTCTACTGTCTCTACACTACCACAATCTGTTAGTGATGAACTACTCTCTCCTAGTCTACTGTCTCTACACTACCACAATCTGTTAGTGATGAACTACTCTCTCCTAGTCTACTGTCTCTACACTACCACAATCTGTTAGTGATGAACTACTCTCTCCTAGTCTACTGTCTATACACTACCACAATCTGTTAGTGATGAACTACTCTCTCCTAGTCTACTGTCTCTACACTACCACAATCTGTTAGTGATGAACTACTCTCTCCTAGTCTACTGTCTCTACACTACCACAATCTGTTAGTGATGAACTACTCTCTCCTAGTCTACTGTCTCTACACTACCACAATCTGTTAGTGATGAACTACTCTCTCCTAGTCTACTGTCTCTACACTACCACAATCTGTTAGTGATGAACTACTCTCTCCTAGTCTACTGTCTCTACACTACCACAATCTGTTAGTGATGAACTACTCTCTCCTAGTCTACTGTCTCTACACTACCACAATCTGTTAGTGATGAACTACTCTCTCCTAGTCTACTGTCTCTACACTACCACAATCTGTTAGTGATGAACTACTCTCTCCTAGTCTACTGTCTCTACACTACCACAATCTGTTAGTGATGAACTACTCTCTCCTAGTCTACTGTCTCTACACTACCACAATCTGTTAGTGATGAACTACTCTCTCCTAGTCTACTGTCTCTACACTACCACAATCTGTTAGTGATGAACTACTCTCTCCTAGTCTACTGTCTCTACACTACCACAATCTGTTAGTGATGAACTACTCTCTCCTAGTCTACTGTCTCTACACTACCACAATCTGTTAGTGATGAACTACTCTCTCCTAGTCTACTGTCTCTACACTACCACAATCTGTTAGTGATGAACTACTCTCTCCTAGTCTACTGTCTCTACACTACCACAATCTGTTAGTGATGAACTACTCTCTCCTAGTCTACTGTCTCTACACTACCACAATCTGTTAGTGATGAACTACTCTCTCCTAGTCTACTGTCTATACACTACCACAATCTGTTAGTGATGAACTACTCTCTCCTAGTCTACTGTCTCTACACTACCACAATCTGTTAGTGATGAACTACTCTCTCCTAGTCTACTGTCTCTACACTACCACAATCTGTTAGTGATGAACTACTCTCTCCTAGTCTACTGTCTATACACTACCACAATCTGTTAGTGATGAACTACTCTCTCCTAGTCTACTGTCTATACACTACCACAATCTGTTAGTGATGAACTACTCTCTCCTAGTCTACTGTCTCTACACTACCACAATCTGTTAGTGATGAACTACTCTCTCCTAGTCTACTGTCTCTACACTACCACAATCTGTTAGTGATGAACTACTCTCTCCTAGTCTACTGTCTCTACACTACCACAATCTGTTAGTGATGAACTACTCTCTCCTAGTCTACTGTCTCTACACTACCACAATCTGTTAGTGATGAACTACTCTCTCCTAGTCTACTGTCTATACACTACCACAATCTGTTAGTGATGAACTACTCTCTCCTAGTCTACTGTCTCTACACTACCACAATCTGTTAGTGATGAACTACTCTCTCCTAGTCTACTGTCTCTACACTACCACAATCTGTTAGTGATGAACTACTCTCTCCTAGTCTACTGTCTCTACACTACCACAATCTGTTAGTGATGAACTACTCTCTCCTAGTCTACTGTCTCTACACTACCACAATCTGTTAGTGATGAACTACTCTCTCCTAGTCTACTGTCTCTACACTACCACAATCTGTTAGTGATGAACTACTCTCTCCTAGTCTACTGTCTCTACACTACCACAATCTGTTAGTGATGAACTACTCTCTCCTAGTCTACTGTCTCTACACTACCACAATCTGTTAGTGATGAACTACTCTCTCCTAGTCTACTGTCTCTACACTACCACAATCTGTTAGTGATGAACTACTCTCTCCTAGTCTACTGTCTCTACACTACCACAATCTGTTAGTGATGAACTACTCTCTCCTAGTCTACTGTCTCTACACTACCACAATCTGTTAGTGATGAACTACTCTCTCCTAGTCTACTGTCTCTACACTACCACAATCTGTTAGTGATGAACTACTCTCTCCTCTACTGTCTATACATTACCACAATCTGTTAGTGATGAACTACTCTCTCCTAGTCTACTGTCTCTACACTACCACAATCTGTTAGTGATGAACTACTCTCTCCTAGTCTACTGTCTCTACACTACCACAATCTGTTAGTGATGAACTACTCTCTCCTAGTCTACTGTCTCTACACTACCACAATCTGTTAGTGATGAACTACTCTCTCCTAGTCTACTGTCTCTACACTACCACAATCTGTTAGTGATGAACTACTCTCTCCTAGTCTACTGTCTCTACACTACCACAATCTGTTAGTGATGAACTACTCTCTCCTAGTCTACTGTCTCTACACTACCACAATCTGTTAGTGATGAACTACTCTCTCCTAGTCTACTGTCTCTACACTACCACAATCTGTTAGTGATGAACTACTCTCTCCTAGTCTACTGTCTCTACACTACCACAATCTGTTAGTGATGAACTACTCTCTCCTAGTCTACTGTCTATACACTACCACAATCTGTTAGTGATGAACTACTCTCTCCTAGTCTACTGTCTCTACACTACCACAATCTGTTAGTGATGAACTACTCTCTCGTCTACTGTCTCTACACTACCACAATCTGTTAGTGATGAACTACTCTCTCCTAGTCTACTGTCTCTACACTACCACAATCTGTTAGTGATGAACTACTCTCTCCTAGTCTACTGTCTCTACACTACCACAATCTGTTAGTGATGAACTACTCTCTCCTAGTCTACTGTCTCTACACTACCACAATCTGTTAGTGATGAACTACTCTCTCCTAGTCTACTGTCTCTACACTACCACAATCTGTTAGTGATGAACTACTCTCTCCTAGTCTACTGTCTCTACACTACCACAATCTGTTAGTGATGAACTACTCTCTCCTAGTCTACTGTCTCTACACTACCACAATCTGTTAGTGATGAACTACTCTCTCCTAGTCTACTGTCTCTACACTACCACAATCTGTTAGTGATGAACTACTCTCTCCTAGTCTACTGTCTCTACACTACCACAATCTGTTAGTGATGAACTACTCTCTCCTAGTCTACTGTCTCTACACTACCACAATCTGTTAGTGATGAACTACTCTCTCCTAGTCTACTGTCTCTACACTACCACAATCTGTTAGTGATGAACTACTCTCTCCTAGTCTACTGTCTCTACACTACCACAATCTGTTAGTGATGAACTACTCTCTCCTAGTCTACTGTCTCTACACTACCACAATCTGTTAGTGATGAACTACTCTCTCCTAGTCTACTGTCTCTACACTACCACAATCTGTTAGTGATGAACTACTCTCTCCTAGTCTACTGTCTCTACACTACCACAATCTGTTAGTGATGAACTACTCTCTCCTAGTCTACTGTCTCTACACTACCACAATCTGTTAGTGATGAACTACTCTCTCCTAGTCTACTGTCTCTACACTACCACAATCTGTTAGTGATGAACTACTCTCTCCTAGTCTACTGTCTCTACACTACCACAATCTGTTAGTGATGAACTACTCTCTCCTAGTCTACTGTCTCTACACTACCACAATCTGTTAGTGATGAACTACTCTCTCCTAGTCTACTGTCTCTACACTACCACAATCTGTTAGTGATGAACTACTCTCTCCTAGTCTACTGTCTCTACACTACCACAATCTGTTAGTGATGAACTACTCTCTCCTAGTCTACTGTCTCTACACTACCACAATCTGTTAGTGATGAACTACTCTCTCCTAGTCTACTGTCTCTACACTACCACAATCTGTTAGTGATGAACTACTCTCTCCTAGTCTACTGTCTCTACACTACCACAATCTGTTAGTGATGAACTACTCTCTCCTAGTCTACTGTCTCTACACTACCACAATCTGTTAGTGATGAACTACTCTCTCCTAGTCTACTGTCTCTACACTACCACAATCTGTTAGTGATGAACTACTCTCTCCTAGTCTACTGTCTCTACACTACCACAATCTGTTAGTGATGAACTACTCTCTCCTAGTCTACTGTCTCTACACTACCACAATCTGTTAGTGATGAACTACTCTCTCCTAGTCTACTGTCTCTACACTACCACAATCTGTTAGTGATGAACTACTCTCTCCTAGTCTACTGTCTCTACACTACCACAATCTGTTAGTGATGAACTACTCTCTCCTAGTCTACTGTCTCTACACTACCACAATCTGTTAGTGATGAACTACTCTCTCCTAGTCTACTGTCTCTACACTACCACAATCTGTTAGTGATGAACTACTCTCTCCTAGTCTACTGTCTCTACACTACCACAATCTGTTAGTGATGAACTACTCTCTCCTAGTCTACTGTCTCTACACTACCACAATCTGTTAGTGATGAACTACTCTCTCCTAGTCTACTGTCTCTACACTACCACAATCTGTTAGTGATGAACTACTCTCTCCTAGTCTACTGTCTCTACACTACCACAATCTGTTAGTGATGAACTACTCTCTCCTAGTCTACTGTCTATACACTACCACAATCTGTTAGTGATGAACTACTCTCTCCTAGTCTACTGTCTCTACACTACCACAATCTGTTAGTGATGAACTACTCTCTCCTAGTCTACTGTCTCTACACTACCACAATCTGTTAGTGATGAACTACTCTCTCCTAGTCTACTGTCTCTACACTACCACAATCTGTTAGTGATGAACTACTCTCTCCTAGTCTACTGTCTCTACACTACCACAATCTGTTAGTGATGAACTACTCTCTCCTAGTCTACTGTCTCTACACTACCACAATCTGTTAGTGATGAACTACTCTCTCCTAGTCTACTGTCTCTACACTACCACAATCTGTTAGTGATGAACTACTCTCTCCTAGTCTACTGTCTCTACACTACCACAATCTGTTAGTGATGAACTACTCTCTCCTAGTCTACTGTCTCTACACTACCACAATCTGTTAGTGATGAACTACTCTCTCCTAGTCTACTGTCTCTACACTACCACAATCTGTTAGTGATGAACTACTCTCTCCTAGTCTACTGTCTCTACACTACCACAATCTGTTAGTGATGAACTACTCTCTCCTAGTCTACTGTCTCTACACTACCACAATCTGTTAGTGATGAACTACTCTCTCCTAGTCTACTGTCTCTACACTACCACAATCTGTTAGTGATGAACTACTCTCTCCTAGTCTACTGTCTCTACACTACCACAATCTGTTAGTGATGAACTACTCTCTCCTAGTCTACTGTCTCTACACTACCACAATCTGTTAGTGATGAACTACTCTCTCCTAGTCTACTGTCTCTACACTACCACAATCTGTTAGTGATGAACTACTCTCTCCTAGTCTACTGTCTCTACACTACCACAATCTGTTAGTGATGAACTACTCTCTCCTAGTCTACTGTCTCTACACTACCACAATCTGTTAGTGATGAACTACTCTCTCCTAGTCTACTGTCTCTACACTACCACAATCTGTTAGTGATGAACTACTCTCTCCTAGTCTACTGTCTCTACACTACCACAATCTGTTAGTGATGAACTACTCTCTCCTAGTCTACTGTCTATACACTACCACAATCTGTTAGTGATGAACTACTCTCTCCTAGTCTACTGTCTCTACACTACCACAATCTGTTAGTGATGAACTACTCTCTCCTAGTCTACTGTCTCTACACTACCACAATCTGTTAGTGATGAACTACTCTCTCCTAGTCTACTGTCTCTACACTACCACAATCTGTTAGTGATGAACTACTCTCTCCTAGTCTACTGTCTCTACACTACCACAATCTGTTAGTGATGAACTACTCTCTCCTAGTCTACTGTCTATACACTACCACAATCTGTTAGTGATGAACTACTCTCTCCTAGTCTACTGTCTCTACACTACCACAATCTGTTAGTGATGAACTACTCTCTCCTAGTCTACTGTCTCTACACTACCACAATCTGTTAGTGATGAACTACTCTCTCCTAGTCTACTGTCTCTACACTACCACAATCTGTTAGTGATGAACTACTCTCTCCTAGTCTACTGTCTATACACTACCACAATCTGTTAGTGATGAACTACTCTCTCCTAGTCTACTGTCTCTACACTACCACAATCTGTTAGTGATGAACTACTCTCTCCTAGTCTACTGTCTCTACACTACCACAATCTGTTAGTGATGAACTACTCTCTCCTAGTCTACTGTCTCTACACTACCACAATCTGTTAGTGATGAACTACTCTCTCCTAGTCTACTGTCTCTACACTACCACAATCTGTTAGTGATGAACTACTCTCTCCTAGTCTACTGTCTCTACACTACCACAATCTGTTAGTGATGAACTACTCTCTCCTAGTCTACTGTCTCTACACTACCACAATCTGTTAGTGATGAACTACTCTCTCCTAGTCTACTGTCTCTACACTACCACAATCTGTTAGTGATGAACTACTCTCTCCTAGTCTACTGTCTATACACTACCACAATCTGTTAGTGATGAACTACTCTCTCCTAGTCTACTGTCTCTACACTACCACAATCTGTTAGTGATGAACTACTCTCTCCTAGTCTACTGTCTCTACACTACCACAATCTGTTAGTGATGAACTACTCTCTCCTAGTCTACTGTCTCTACACTACCACAATCTGTTAGTGATGAACTACTCTCTCCTAGTCTACTGTCTATACACTACCACAATCTGTTAGTGATGAACTACTCTCTCCTAGTCTACTGTCTCTACACTACCACAATCTGTTAGTGATGAACTACTCTCTCCTAGTCTACTGTCTCTACACTACCACAATCTGTTAGTGATGAACTACTCTCTCCTAGTCTACTGTCTCTACACTACCACAATCTGTTAGTGATGAACTACTCTCTCCTAGTCTACTGTCTCTACACTACCACAATCTGTTAGTGATGAACTACTCTCTCCTAGTCTACTGTCTCTACACTACCACAATCTGTTAGTGATGAACTACTCTCTCCTAGTCTACTGTCTCTACACTACCACAATCTGTTAGTGATGAACTACTCTCTCCTAGTCTACTGTCTCTACACTACCACAATCTGTTAGTGATGAACTACTCTCTCCTAGTCTACTGTCTCTACACTACCACAATCTGTTAGTGATGAACTACTCTCTCCTAGTCTACTGTCTCTACACTACCACAATCTGTTAGTGATGAACTACTCTCTCCTAGTCTACTGTCTCTACACTACCACAATCTGTTAGTGATGAACTACTCTCTCCTAGTCTACTGTCTCTACACTACCACAATCTGTTAGTGATGAACTACTCTCTCCTAGTCTACTGTCTCTACACTACCACAATCTGTTAGTGATGAACTACTCTCTCCTAGTCTACTGTCTCTACACTACCACAATCTGTTAGTGATGAACTACTCTCTCCTAGTCTACTGTCTCTACACTACCACAATCTGTTAGTGATGAACTACTCTCTCCTAGTCTACTGTCTCTACACTACCACAATCTGTTAGTGATGAACTACTCTCTCCTAGTCTACTGTCTCTACACTACCACAATCTGTTAGTGATGAACTACTCTCTCCTAGTCTACTGTCTCTACACTACCACAATCTGTTAGTGATGAACTACTCTCTCCTAGTCTACTGTCTCTACACTACCACAATCTGTTAGTGATGAACTACTCTCTCCTAGTCTACTGTCTCTACACTACCACAATCTGTTAGTGATGAACTACTCTCTCCTAGTCTACTGTCTATACACTACCACAATCTGTTAGTGATGAACTACTCTCTCCTAGTCTACTGTCTCTACACTACCACAATCTGTTAGTGATGAACTACTCTCTCCTAGTCTACTGTCTCTACACTACCACAATCTGTTAGTGATGAACTACTCTCTCCTAGTCTACTGTCTCTACACTACCACAATCTGTTAGTGATGAACTACTCTCTCCTAGTCTACTGTCTCTACACTACCACAATCTGTTAGTGATGAACTACTCTCTCCTAGTCTACTGTCTCTACACTACCACAATCTGTTAGTGATGAACTACTCTCTCCTAGTCTACTGTCTCTACACTACCACAATCTGTTAGTGATGAACTACTCTCTCCTAGTCTACTGTCTCTACACTACCACAATCTGTTAGTGATGAACTACTCTCTCCTAGTCTACTGTCTCTACACTACCACAATCTGTTAGTGATGAACTACTCTCTCCTAGTCTACTGTCTCTACACTACCACAATCTGTTAGTGATGAACTACTCTCTCCTAGTCTACTGTCTCTACACTACCACAATCTGTTAGTGATGAACTACTCTCTCCTAGTCTACTGTCTATACACTACCACAATCTGTTAGTGATGAACTACTCTCTCCTAGTCTACTGTCTCTACACTACCACAATCTGTTAGTGATGAACTACTCTCTCCTAGTCTACTGTCTCTACACTACCACAATCTGTTAGTGATGAACTACTCTCTCCTAGTCTACTGTCTCTACACTACCACAATCTGTTAGTGATGAACTACTCTCTCCTAGTCTACTGTCTCTACACTACCACAATCTGTTAGTGATGAACTACTCTCTCCTAGTCTACTGTCTCTACACTACCACAATCTGTTAGTGATGAACTACTCTCTCCTAGTCTACTGTCTCTACACTACCACAATCTGTTAGTGATGAACTACTCTCTCCTAGTCTACTGTCTATACACTACCACAATCTGTTAGTGATGAACTACTCTCTCCTAGTCTACTGTCTATACACTACCACAATCTGTTAGTGATGAACTACTCTCTCCTAGTCTACTGTCTCTACACTACCACAATCTGTTAGTGATGAACTACTCTCTCCTAGTCTACTGTCTATACACTACCACAATCTGTTAGTGATGAACTACTCTCTCCTAGTCTACTGTCTCTACACTACCACAATCTGTTAGTGATGAACTACTCTCTCCTAGTCTACTGTCTCTACACTACCACAATCTGTTAGTGATGAACTACTCTCTCCTAGTCTACTGTCTCTACACTACCACAATCTGTTAGTGATGAACTACTCTCTCCTAGTCTACTGTCTCTACACTACCACAATCTGTTAGTGATGAACTACTCTCTCCTAGTCTACTGTCTCTACACTACCACAATCTGTTAGTGATGAACTACTCTCTCCTAGTCTACTGTCTCTACACTACCACAATCTGTTAGTGATGAACTACTCTCTCCTAGTCTACTGTCTCTACACTACCACAATCTGTTAGTGATGAACTACTCTCTCCTAGTCTACTGTCTCTACACTACCACAATCTGTTAGTGATGAACTACTCTCTCCTAGTCTACTGTCTCTACACTACCACAATCTGTTAGTGATGAACTACTCTCTCCTAGTCTACTGTCTCTACACTACCACAATCTGTTAGTGATGAACTACTCTCTCCTAGTCTACTGTCTCTACACTACCACAATCTGTTAGTGATGAACTACTCTCTCCTAGTCTACTGTCTCTACACTACCACAATCTGTTAGTGATGAACTACTCTCTCCTAGTCTACTGTCTATACACTACCACAATCTGTTAGTGATGAACTACTCTCTCCTAGTCTACTGTCTCTACACTACCACAATCTGTTAGTGATGAACTACTCTCTCCTAGTCTACTGTCTCTACACTACCACAATCTGTTAGTGATGAACTACTCTCTCCTAGTCTACTGTCTCTACACTACCACAATCTGTTAGTGATGAACTACTCTCTCCTAGTCTACTGTCTCTACACTACCACAATCTGTTAGTGATGAACTACTCTCTCGTCTACTGTCTATACACTACCACAATCTGTTAGTGATGAACTACTCTCTCCTAGTCTACTGTCTCTACACTACCACAATCTGTTAGTGATGAACTACTCTCTCCTAGTCTACTGTCTCTACACTACCACAATCTGTTAGTGATGAACTACTCTCTCCTAGTCTACTGTCTCTACACTACCACAATCTGTTAGTGATGAACTACTCTCTCCTAGTCTACTGTCTATACACTACCACAATCTGTTAGTGATGAACTACTCTCTCCAGTCTACTGTCTCTACACTACCACAATCTGTTAGTGATGAACTACTCTCTCCTAGTCTACTGTCTCTACACTACCACAATCTGTTAGTGATGAACTACTCTCTCCTAGTCTACTGTCTCTACACTACCACAATCTGTTAGTGATGAACTACTCTCTCCTAGTCTACTGTCTCTACACTACCACAATCTGTTAGTGATGAACTACTCTCTCCTAGTCTACTGTCTCTACACTACCACAATCTGTTAGTGATGAACTACTCTCTCCTAGTCTACTGTCTCTACACTACCACAATCTGTTAGTGATGAACTACTCTCTCCTAGTCTACTGTCTCTACACTACCACAATCTGTTAGTGATGAACTACTCTCTCCTAGTCTACTGTCTATACACTACCACAATCTGTTAGTGATGAACTACTCTCTCCTAGTCTACTGTCTCTACACTACCACAATCTGTTAGTGATGAACTACTCTCTCCTAGTCTACTGTCTCTACACTACCACAATCTGTTAGTGATGAACTACTCTCTCCTACTGTCTATACACTACCACAATCTGTTAGTGATGAACTACTCTCTCCTAGTCTACTGTCTCTACACTACCACAATCTGTTAGTGATGAACTACTCTCTCCTAGTCTACTGTCTCTACACTACCACAATCTGTTAGTGATGAACTACTCTCTCCTAGTCTACTGTCTCTACACTACCACAATCTGTTAGTGATGAACTACTCTCTCCTAGTCTACTGTCTATACACTACCACAATCTGTTAGTGATGAACTACTCTCTCCTAGTCTACTGTCTCTACACTACCACAATCTGTTAGTGATGAACTACTCTCTCCTAGTCTACTGTCTCTACACTACCACAATCTGTTAGTGATGAACTACTCTCTCCTAGTCTACTGTCTCTACACTACCACAATCTGTTAGTGATGAACTACTCTCTCCTAGTCTACTGTCTCTACACTACCACAATCTGTTAGTGATGAACTACTCTCTCCTAGTCTACTGTCTCTACACTACCACAATCTGTTAGTGATGAACTACTCTCTCCTAGTCTACTGTCTCTACACTACCACAATCTGTTAGTGATGAACTACTCTCTCCTAGTCTACTGTCTCTACACTACCACAATCTGTTAGTGATGAACTACTCTCTCCTAGTCTACTGTCTCTACACTACCACAATCTGTTAGTGATGAACTACTCTCTCCTAGTCTACTGTCTATACACTACCACAATCTGTTAGTGATGAACTACTCTCTCCTAGTCTACTGTCTCTACACTACCACAATCTGTTAGTGATGAACTACTCTCTCCTAGTCTACTGTCTCTACACTACCACAATCTGTTAGTGATGAACTACTCTCTCCTAGTCTACTGTCTCTACACTACCACAATCTGTTAGTGATGAACTACTCTCTCCTAGTCTACTGTCTCTACACTACCACAATCTGTTAGTGATGAACTACTCTCTCCTACTGTCTATACACTACCACAATCTGTTAGTGATGAACTACTCTCTCCTAGTCTACTGTCTCTACACTACCACAATCTGTTAGTGATGAACTACTCTCTCCTAGTCTACTGTCTCTACACTACCACAATCTGTTAGTGATGAACTACTCTCTCCTAGTCTACTGTCTCTACACTACCACAATCTGTTAGTGATGAACTACTCTCTCCTAGTCTACTGTCTCTACACTACCACAATCTGTTAGTGATGAACTACTCTCTCATACTGTCTATACACTACCACAATCTGTTAGTGATGAACTACTCTCTCCTAGTCTACTGTCTCTACACTACCACAATCTGTTAGTGATGAACTACTCTCTCCTAGTCTACTGTCTCTACACTACCACAATCTGTTAGTGATGAACTACTCTCTCCTAGTCTACTGTCTCTACACTACCACAATCTGTTAGTGATGAACTACTCTCTCCTAGTCTACTGTCTATACACTACCACAATCTGTTAGTGATGAACTACTCTCTCCTAGTCTACTGTCTCTACACTACCACAATCTGTTAGTGATGAACTACTCTCTCTAGTCTACTGTCTATACACTACCACAATCTGTTAGTGATGAACTACTCTCTCCTAGTCTACTGTCTCTACACTACCACAATCTGTTAGTGATGAACTACTCTCTCCTAGTCTACTGTCTCTACACTACCACAATCTGTTAGTGATGAACTACTCTCTCCTAGTCTACTGTCTCTACACTACCACAATCTGTTAGTGATGAACTACTCTCTCCTAGTCTACTGTCTCTACACTACCACAATCTGTTAGTGATGAACTACTCTCTCCTAGTCTACTGTCTCTACACTACCACAATCTGTTAGTGATGAACTACTCTCTCCTAGTCTACTGTCTCTACACTACCACAATCTGTTAGTGATGAACTACTCTCTCCTAGTCTACTGTCTCTACACTACCACAATCTGTTAGTGATGAACTACTCTCTCCTAGTCTACTGTCTCTACACTACCACAATCTGTTAGTGATGAACTACTCTCTCCTAGTCTACTGTCTATACACTACCACAATCTGTTAGTGATGAACTACTCTCTCCTAGTCTACTGTCTCTACACTACCACAATCTGTTAGTGATGAACTACTCTCTCTAGTCTACTGTCTATACACTACCACAATCTGTTAGTGATGAACTACTCTCTCCTAGTCTACTGTCTCTACACTACCACAATCTGTTAGTGATGAACTACTCTCTCCTAGTCTACTGTCTCTACACTACCACAATCTGTTAGTGATGAACTACTCTCTCCTAGTCTACTGTCTCTACACTACCACAATCTGTTAGTGATGAACTACTCTCTCCTAGTCTACTGTCTCTACACTACCACAATCTGTTAGTGATGAACTACTCTCTCCTACTGTCTATACACTACCACAATCTGTTAGTGATGAACTACTCTCTCCTAGTCTACTGTCTCTACACTACCACAATCTGTTAGTGATGAACTACTCTCTCCTAGTCTACTGTCTCTACACTACCACAATCTGTTAGTGATGAACTACTCTCTCCTAGTCTACTGTCTCTACACTACCACAATCTGTTAGTGATGAACTACTCTCTCCTAGTCTACTGTCTCTACACTACCACAATCTGTTAGTGATGAACTACTCTCTCCTAGTCTACTGTCTATACACTACCACAATCTGTTAGTGATGAACTACTCTCTCCTAGTCTACTGTCTCTACACTACCACAATCTGTTAGTGATGAACTACTCTCTCCTAGTCTACTGTCTCTACACTACCACAATCTGTTAGTGATGAACTACTCTCTCCTAGTCTACTGTCTATACACTACCACAATCTGTTAGTGATGAACTACTCTCTCCTAGTCTACTGTCTCTACACTACCACAATCTGTTAGTGATGAACTACTCTCTCCTAGTCTACTGTCTATACACTACCACAATCTGTTAGTGATGAACTACTCTCTCCTAGTCTACTGTCTCTACACTACCACAATCTGTTAGTGATGAACTACTCTCTCCTAGTCTACTGTCTCTACACTACCACAATCTGTTAGTGATGAACTACTCTCTCCTAGTCTACTGTCTCTACACTACCACAATCTGTTAGTGATGAACTACTCTCTCCTAGTCTACTGTCTCTACACTACCACAATCTGTTAGTGATGAACTACTCTCTCCTAGTCTACTGTCTCTACACTACCACAATCTGTTAGTGATGAACTACTCTCTCCTAGTCTACTGTCTCTACACTACCACAATCTGTTAGTGATGAACTACTCTCTCCTAGTCTACTGTCTCTACACTACCACAATCTGTTAGTGATGAACTACTCTCTCCTAGTCTACTGTCTCTACACTACCACAATCTGTTAGTGATGAACTACTCTCTCCTAGTCTACTGTCTCTACACTACCACAATCTGTTAGTGATGAACTACTCTCTCCTAGTCTACTGTCTCTACACTACCACAATCTGTTAGTGATGAACTACTCTCTCCTAGTCTACTGTCTCTACACTACCACAATCTGTTAGTGATGAACTACTCTCTCCTAGTCTACTGTCTCTACACTACCACAATCTGTTAGTGATGAACTACTCTCTCCTAGTCTACTGTCTCTACACTACCACAATCTGTTAGTGATGAACTACTCTCTCCTAGTCTACTGTCTCTACACTACCACAATCTGTTAGTGATGAACTACTCTCTCCTAGTCTACTGTCTCTACACTACCACAATCTGTTAGTGATGAACTACTCTCTCCTAGTCTACTGTCTCTACACTACCACAATCTGTTAGTGATGAACTACTCTCTCCTAGTCTACTGTCTCTACACTACCACAATCTGTTAGTGATGAACTACTCTCTCCTAGTCTACTGTCTATACACTACCACAATCTGTTAGTGATGAACTACTCTCTCCTAGTCTACTGTCTCTACACTACCACAATCTGTTAGTGATGAACTACTCTCTCCTAGTCTACTGTCTATACACTACCACAATCTGTTAGTGATGAACTACTCTCTCCTAGTCTACTGTCTCTACACTACCACAATCTGTTAGTGATGAACTACTCTCTCCTAGTCTACTGTCTCTACACTACCACAATCTGTTAGTGATGAACTACTCTCTCCTAGTCTACTGTCTCTACACTACCACAATCTGTTAGTGATGAACTACTCTCTCCTAGTCTACTGTCTCTACACTACCACAATCTGTTAGTGATGAACTACTCTCTCCTAGTCTACTGTCTATACACTACCACAATCTGTTAGTGATGAACTACTCTCTCCTAGTCTACTGTCTCTACACTACCACAATCTGTTAGTGATGAACTACTCTCTCCTAGTCTACTGTCTATACACTACCACAATCTGTTAGTGATGAACTACTCTCTCCTAGTCTACTGTCTCTACACTACCACAATCTGTTAGTGATGAACTACTCTCTCCTAGTCTACTGTCTCTACACTACCACAATCTGTTAGTGATGAACTACTCTCTCCTAGTCTACTGTCTCTACACTACCACAATCTGTTAGTGATGAACTACTCTCTCCTAGTCTACTGTCTCTACACTACCACAATCTGTTAGTGATGAACTACTCTCTCCTAGTCTACTGTCTCTACACTACCACAATCTGTTAGTGATGAACTACTCTCTCCTAGTCTACTGTCTCTACACTACCACAATCTGTTAGTGATGAACTACTCTCTCCTAGTCTACTGTCTCTACACTACCACAATCTGTTAGTGATGAACTACTCTCTCCTAGTCTACTGTCTCTACACTACCACAATCTGTTAGTGATGAACTACTCTCTCCTAGTCTACTGTCTCTACACTACCACAATCTGTTAGTGATGAACTACTCTCTCCTAGTCTACTGTCTCTACACTACCACAATCTGTTAGTGATGAACTACTCTCTCCTAGTCTACTGTCTATACACTACCACAATCTGTTAGTGATGAACTACTCTCTCCTAGTCTACTGTCTCTACACTACCACAATCTGTTAGTGATGAACTACTCTCTCCTAGTCTACTGTCTCTACACTACCACAATCTGTTAGTGATGAACTACTCTCTCCTAGTCTACTGTCTCTACACTACCACAATCTGTTAGTGATGAACTACTCTCTCCTAGTCTACTGTCTATACACTACCACAATCTGTTAGTGATGAACTACTCTCTCCTAGTCTACTGTCTCTACACTACCACAATCTGTTAGTGATGAACTACTCTCTCCTAGTCTACTGTCTCTACACTACCACAATCTGTTAGTGATGAACTACTCTCTCCTAGTCTACTGTCTCTACACTACCACAATCTGTTAGTGATGAACTACTCTCTCCTAGTCTACTGTCTCTACACTACCACAATCTGTTAGTGATGAACTACTCTCTCCTAGTCTACTGTCTATACACTACCACAATCTGTTAGTGATGAACTACTCTCTCCTAGTCTACTGTCTCTACACTACCACAATCTGTTAGTGATGAACTACTCTCTTCTACTGTCTATACACTACCACAATCTGTTAGTGATGAACTACTCTCTCCTAGTCTACTGTCTCTACACTACCACAATCTGTTAGTGATGAACTACTCTCTCCTAGTCTACTGTCTCTACACTACCACAATCTGTTAGTGATGAACTACTCTCTCCTAGTCTACTGTCTCTACACTACCACAATCTGTTAGTGATGAACTACTCTCTCCTAGTCTACTGTCTCTACACTACCACAATCTGTTAGTGATGAACTACTCTCTCCTAGTCTACTGTCTCTACACTACCACAATCTGTTAGTGATGAACTACTCTCTCCTAGTCTACTGTCTCTACACTACCACAATCTGTTAGTGATGAACTACTCTCTCCTAGTCTACTGTCTCTACACTACCACAATCTGTTAGTGATGAACTACTCTCTCCTAGTCTACTGTCTATACACTACCACAATCTGTTAGTGATGAACTACTCTCTCCTAGTCTACTGTCTCTACACTACCACAATCTGTTAGTGATGAACTACTCTCTCCTAGTCTACTGTCTCTACACTACCACAATCTGTTAGTGATGAACTACTCTCTCCTAGTCTACTGTCTATACACTACCACAATCTGTTAGTGATGAACTACTCTCTCCTAGTCTACTGTCTCTACACTACCACAATCTGTTAGTGATGAACTACTCTCTCCTAGTCTACTGTCTCTACACTACCACAATCTGTTAGTGATGAACTACTCTCTCCTAGTCTACTGTCTATACACTACCACAATCTGTTAGTGATGAACTACTCTCTCCTAGTCTACTGTCTCTACACTACCACAATCTGTTAGTGATGAACTACTCTCTCCTCTACTGTCTATACACTACCACAATCTGTTAGTGATGAACTACTCTCTCCTAGTCTACTGTCTCTACACTACCACAATCTGTTAGTGATGAACTACTCTCTCCTAGTCTACTGTCTCTACACTACCACAATCTGTTAGTGATGAACTACTCTCTCCTAGTCTACTGTCTCTACACTACCACAATCTGTTAGTGATGAACTACTCTCTCCTAGTCTACTGTCTCTACACTACCACAATCTGTTAGTGATGAACTACTCTCTCTAGTCTACTGTCTATACACTACCACAATCTGTTAGTGATGAACTACTCTCTCCTAGTCTACTGTCTCTACACTACCACAATCTGTTAGTGATGAACTACTCTCTCCTAGTCTACTGTCTCTACACTACCACAATCTGTTAGTGATGAACTACTCTCTCCTAGTCTACTGTCTCTACACTACCACAATCTGTTAGTGATGAACTACTCTCTCCTAGTCTACTGTCTCTACACTACCACAATCTGTTAGTGATGAACTACTCTCTCCTAGTCTACTGTCTATACACTACCACAATCTGTTAGTGATGAACTACTCTCTCCTAGTCTACTGTCTCTACACTACCACAATCTGTTAGTGATGAACTACTCTCTCCTAGTCTACTGTCTCTACACTACCACAATCTGTTAGTGATGAACTACTCTCTCCTAGTCTACTGTCTATACACTACCACAATCTGTTAGTGATGAACTACTCTCTCCTAGTCTACTGTCTCTACACTACCACAATCTGTTAGTGATGAACTACTCTCTCCTAGTCTACTGTCTCTACACTACCACAATCTGTTAGTGATGAACTACTCTCTCCTAGTCTACTGTCTCTACACTACCACAATCTGTTAGTGATGAACTACTCTCTCCTAGTCTACTGTCTATACACTACCACAATCTGTTAGTGATGAACTACTCTCTCCTGTCTACTGTCTATACACTACCACAATCTGTTAGTGATGAACTACTCTCTCCTAGTCTACTGTCTCTACACTACCACAATCTGTTAGTGATGAACTACTCTCTCCTAGTCTACTGTCTATACACTACCACAATCTGTTAGTGATGAACTACTCTCTCCTAGTCTACTGTCTCTACACTACCACAATCTGTTAGTGATGAACTACTCTCTCCTAGTCTACTGTCTCTACACTACCACAATCTGTTAGTGATGAACTACTCTCTCCTAGTCTACTGTCTCTACACTACCACAATCTGTTAGTGATGAACTACTCTCTCCTAGTCTACTGTCTCTACACTACCACAATCTGTTAGTGATGAACTACTCTCTCCTAGTCTACTGTCTATACACTACCACAATCTGTTAGTGATGAACTACTCTCTCCTAGTCTACTGTCTCTACACTACCACAATCTGTTAGTGATGAACTACTCTCTCCTAGTCTACTGTCTCTACACTACCACAATCTGTTAGTGATGAACTACTCTCTCCTAGTCTACTGTCTCTACACTACCACAATCTGTTAGTGATGAACTACTCTCTCCTAGTCTACTGTCTCTACACTACCACAATCTGTTAGTGATGAACTACTCTCTCCTAGTCTACTGTCTCTACACTACCACAATCTGTTAGTGATGAACTACTCTCTCTAGTCTACTGTCTATACACTACCACAATCTGTTAGTGATGAACTACTCTCTCCTAGTCTACTGTCTCTACACTACCACAATCTGTTAGTGATGAACTACTCTCTCCTAGTCTACTGTCTCTACACTACCACAATCTGTTAGTGATGAACTACTCTCTCCTAGTCTACTGTCTATACACTACCACAATCTGTTAGTGATGAACTACTCTCTCCTAGTCTACTGTCTCTACACTACCACAATCTGTTAGTGATGAACTACTCTCTCCTAGTCTACTGTCTCTACACTACCACAATCTGTTAGTGATGAACTACTCTCTCCTAGTCTACTGTCTCTACACTACCACAATCTGTTAGTGATGAACTACTCTCTCCTAGTCTACTGTCTCTACACTACCACAATCTGTTAGTGATGAACTACTCTCTCCTAGTCTACTGTCTATACACTACCACAATCTGTTAGTGATGAACTACTCTCTCCTAGTCTACTGTCTCTACACTACCACAATCTGTTAGTGATGAACTACTCTCTCCTAGTCTACTGTCTCTACACTACCACAATCTGTTAGTGATGAACTACTCTCTCCTAGTCTACTGTCTCTACACTACCACAATCTGTTAGTGATGAACTACTCTCTCCTAGTCTACTGTCTCTACACTACCACAATCTGTTAGTGATGAACTACTCTCTCTAGTCTACTGTCTCTACACTACCACAATCTGTTAGTGATGAACTACTCTCTCCTAGTCTACTGTCTCTACACTACCACAATCTGTTAGTGATGAACTACTCTCTCCTAGTCTACTGTCTCTACACTACCACAATCTGTTAGTGATGAACTACTCTCTCCTAGTCTACTGTCTCTACACTACCACAATCTGTTAGTGATGAACTACTCTCTCCTAGTCTACTGTCTATACACTACCACAATCTGTTAGTGATGAACTACTCTCTCCTAGTCTACTGTCTCTACACTACCACAATCTGTTAGTGATGAACTACTCTCTCTAGTCTACTGTCTATACACTACCACAATCTGTTAGTGATGAACTACTCTCTCCTAGTCTACTGTCTCTACACTACCACAATCTGTTAGTGATGAACTACTCTCTCCTAGTCTACTGTCTCTACACTACCACAATCTGTTAGTGATGAACTACTCTCTCCTAGTCTACTGTCTCTACACTACCACAATCTGTTAGTGATGAACTACTCTCTCCTAGTCTACTGTCTCTACACTACCACAATCTGTTAGTGATGAACTACTCTCTCCTAGTCTACTGTCTCTACACTACCACAATCTGTTAGTGATGAACTACTCTCTCCTAGTCTACTGTCTCTACACTACCACAATCTGTTAGTGATGAACTACTCTCTCCTAGTCTACTGTCTATACACTACCACAATCTGTTAGTGATGAACTACTCTCTCCTAGTCTACTGTCTCTACACTACCACAATCTGTTAGTGATGAACTACTCTCTCCTAGTCTACTGTCTCTACACTACCACAATCTGTTAGTGATGAACTACTCTCTCTAGTCTACTGTCTCTACACTACCACAATCTGTTAGTGATGAACTACTCTCTCCTAGTCTACTGTCTCTACACTACCACAATCTGTTAGTGATGAACTACTCTCTCCTAGTCTACTGTCTCTACACTACCACAATCTGTTAGTGATGAACTACTCTCTCCTAGTCTACTGTCTCTACACTACCACAATCTGTTAGTGATGAACTACTCTCTCCTAGTCTACTGTCTCTACACTACCACAATCTGTTAGTGATGAACTACTCTCTCCTAGTCTACTGTCTCTACACTACCACAATCTGTTAGTGATGAACTACTCTCTCCTAGTCTACTGTCTCTACACTACCACAATCTGTTAGTGATGAACTACTCTCTCCTAGTCTACTGTCTCTACACTACCACAATCTGTTAGTGATGAACTACTCTCTCCTAGTCTACTGTCTCTACACTACCACAATCTGTTAGTGATGAACTACTCTCTCCTAGTCTACTGTCTCTACACTACCACAATCTGTTAGTGATGAACTACTCTCTCCTAGTCTACTGTCTATACACTACCACAATCTGTTAGTGATGAACTACTCTCTCCTAGTCTACTGTCTCTACACTACCACAATCTGTTAGTGATGAACTACTCTCTCCTAGTCTACTGTCTCTACACTACCACAATCTGTTAGTGATGAACTACTCTCTCCTAGTCTACTGTCTCTACACTACCACAATCTGTTAGTGATGAACTACTCTCTCCTAGTCTACTGTCTCTACACTACCACAATCTGTTAGTGATGAACTACTCTCTCCTAGTCTACTGTCTCTACACTACCACAATCTGTTAGTGATGAACTACTCTCTCCTAGTCTACTGTCTCTACACTACCACAATCTGTTAGTGATGAACTACTCTCTCCTAGTCTACTGTCTCTACACTACCACAATCTGTTAGTGATGAACTACTCTCTCCTAGTCTACTGTCTCTACACTACCACAATCTGTTAGTGATGAACTACTCTCTCCTAGTCTACTGTCTCTACACTACCACAATCTGTTAGTGATGAACTACTCTCTCCTAGTCTACTGTCTCTACACTACCACAATCTGTTAGTGATGAACTACTCTCTCCTAGTCTACTGTCTCTACACTACCACAATCTGTTAGTGATGAACTACTCTCTCCTAGTCTACTGTCTATACACTACCACAATCTGTTAGTGATGAACTACTCTCTCCTAGTCTACTGTCTCTACACTACCACAATCTGTTAGTGATGAACTACTCTCTCCTAGTCTACTGTCTCTACACTACCACAATCTGTTAGTGATGAACTACTCTCTCCTAGTCTACTGTCTCTACACTACCACAATCTGTTAGTGATGAACTACTCTCTCCTAGTCTACTGTCTCTACACTACCACAATCTGTTAGTGATGAACTACTCTCTCCTAGTCTACTGTCTATACACTACCACAATCTGTTAGTGATGAACTACTCTCTCCTAGTCTACTGTCTCTACACTACCACAATCTGTTAGTGATGAACTACTCTCTCCTAGTCTACTGTCTCTACACTACCACAATCTGTTAGTGATGAACTACTCTCTCCTAGTCTACTGTCTCTACACTACCACAATCTGTTAGTGATGAACTACTCTCTCCTAGTCTACTGTCTCTACACTACCACAATCTGTTAGTGATGAACTACTCTCTCCTAGTCTACTGTCTATACACTACCACAATCTGTTAGTGATGAACTACTCTCTCCTAGTCTACTGTCTCTACACTACCACAATCTGTTAGTGATGAACTACTCTCTCCTAGTCTACTGTCTCTACACTACCACAATCTGTTAGTGATGAACTACTCTCTCCTAGTCTACTGTCTCTACACTACCACAATCTGTTAGTGATGAACTACTCTCTCCTAGTCTACTGTCTCTACACTACCACAATCTGTTAGTGATGAACTACTCTCTCCTAGTCTACTGTCTATACACTACCACAATCTGTTAGTGATGAACTACTCTCTCCTAGTCTACTGTCTCTACACTACCACAATCTGTTAGTGATGAACTACTCTCTCCTAGTCTACTGTCTCTACACTACCACAATCTGTTAGTGATGAACTACTCTCTCCTAGTCTACTGTCTCTACACTACCACAATCTGTTAGTGATGAACTACTCTCTCCTAGTCTACTGTCTCTACACTACCACAATCTGTTAGTGATGAACTACTCTCTCCTAGTCTACTGTCTCTACACTACCACAATCTGTTAGTGATGAACTACTCTCTCCTAGTCTACTGTCTCTACACTACCACAATCTGTTAGTGATGAACTACTCTCTCCTAGTCTACTGTCTCTACACTACCACAATCTGTTAGTGATGAACTACTCTCTCCTAGTCTACTGTCTCTACACTACCACAATCTGTTAGTGATGAACTACTCTCTCCTAGTCTACTGTCTATACACTACCACAATCTGTTAGTGATGAACTACTCTCTCCTAGTCTACTGTCTCTACACTACCACAATCTGTTAGTGATGAACTACTCTCTCCTAGTCTACTGTCTCTACACTACCACAATCTGTTAGTGATGAACTACTCTCTCCTAGTCTACTGTCTATACACTACCACAATCTGTTAGTGATGAACTACTCTCTCCTAGTCTACTGTCTCTACACTACCACAATCTGTTAGTGATGAACTACTCTCTCCTAGTCTACTGTCTCTACACTACCACAATCTGTTAGTGATGAACTACTCTCTCCTAGTCTACTGTCTCTACACTACCACAATCTGTTAGTGATGAACTACTCTCTCCTACTGTCTATACACTACCACAATCTGTTAGTGATGAACTACTCTCTCCTAGTCTACTGTCTCTACACTACCACAATCTGTTAGTGATGAACTACTCTCTCCTAGTCTACTGTCTCTACACTACCACAATCTGTTAGTGATGAACTACTCTCTCCTAGTCTACTGTCTCTACACTACCACAATCTGTTAGTGATGAACTACTCTCTCCTAGTCTACTGTCTCTACACTACCACAATCTGTTAGTGATGAACTACTCTCTCCTACTGTCTATACACTACCACAATCTGTTAGTGATGAACTACTCTCTCCTAGTCTACTGTCTCTACACTACCACAATCTGTTAGTGATGAACTACTCTCTCCTAGTCTACTGTCTCTACACTACCACAATCTGTTAGTGATGAACTACTCTCTCCTAGTCTACTGTCTCTACACTACCACAATCTGTTAGTGATGAACTACTCTCTCCTAGTCTACTGTCTCTACACTACCACAATCTGTTAGTGATGAACTACTCTCTCCTAGTCTACTGTCTCTACACTACCACAATCTGTTAGTGATGAACTACTCTCTCCTAGTCTACTGTCTCTACACTACCACAATCTGTTAGTGATGAACTACTCTCTCCTAGTCTACTGTCTCTACACTACCACAATCTGTTAGTGATGAACTACTCTCTCCTAGTCTACTGTCTCTACACTACCACAATCTGTTAGTGATGAACTACTCTCTCCTAGTCTACTGTCTCTACACTACCACAATCTGTTAGTGATGAACTACTCTCTCCTAGTCTACTGTCTCTACACTACCACAATCTGTTAGTGATGAACTACTCTCTCCTAGTCTACTGTCTCTACACTACCACAATCTGTTAGTGATGAACTACTCTCTCCTAGTCTACTGTCTCTACACTACCACAATCTGTTAGTGATGAACTACTCTCTCCTAGTCTACTGTCTCTACACTACCACAATCTGTTAGTGATGAACTACTCTCTCCTAGTCTACTGTCTATACACTACCACAATCTGTTAGTGATGAACTACTCTCTCCTAGTCTACTGTCTCTACACTACCACAATCTGTTAGTGATGAACTACTCTCTCCTAGTCTACTGTCTCTACACTACCACAATCTGTTAGTGATGAACTACTCTCTCCTAGTCTACTGTCTCTACACTACCACAATCTGTTAGTGATGAACTACTCTCTCCTAGTCTACTGTCTCTACACTACCACAATCTGTTAGTGATGAACTACTCTCTCCTAGCTACTGTCTATACACTACCACAATCTGTTAGTGATGAACTACTCTCTCCTAGTCTACTGTCTCTACACTACCACAATCTGTTAGTGATGAACTACTCTCTCCTAGTCTACTGTCTCTACACTACCACAATCTGTTAGTGATGAACTACTCTCTCCTAGTCTACTGTCTCTACACTACCACAATCTGTTAGTGATGAACTACTCTCTCCTAGTCTACTGTCTCTACACTACCACAATCTGTTAGTGATGAACTACTCTCTCCTAGTCTACTGTCTATACACTACCACAATCTGTTAGTGATGAACTACTCTCTCCTAGTCTACTGTCTCTACACTACCACAATCTGTTAGTGATGAACTACTCTCTCCTAGTCTACTGTCTCTACACTACCACAATCTGTTAGTGATGAACTACTCTCTCCTAGTCTACTGTCTCTACACTACCACAATCTGTTAGTGATGAACTACTCTCTCCTACTGTCTATACACTACCACAATCTGTTAGTGATGAACTACTCTCTCCTAGTCTACTGTCTCTACACTACCACAATCTGTTAGTGATGAACTACTCTCTCCTAGTCTACTGTCTCTACACTACCACAATCTGTTAGTGATGAACTACTCTCTCCTAGTCTACTGTCTATACACTACCACAATCTGTTAGTGATGAACTACTCTCTCCTAGTCTACTGTCTATACACTACCACAATCTGTTAGTGATGAACTACTCTCTCCTAGTCTACTGTCTCTACACTACCACAATCTGTTAGTGATGAACTACTCTCTCCTAGTCTACTGTCTCTACACTACCACAATCTGTTAGTGATGAACTACTCTCTCCTAGTCTACTGTCTCTACACTACCACAATCTGTTAGTGATGAACTACTCTCTCCTAGTCTACTGTCTATACACTACCACAATCTGTTAGTGATGAACTACTCTCTCCTAGTCTACTGTCTCTACACTACCACAATCTGTTAGTGATGAACTACTCTCTCCTAGTCTACTGTCTCTACACTACCACAATCTGTTAGTGATGAACTACTCTCTCCTAGTCTACTGTCTCTACACTACCACAATCTGTTAGTGATGAACTACTCTCTCCTACTGTCTCTACACTACCACAATCTGTTAGTGATGAACTACTCTCTCCTAGTCTACTGTCTCTACACTACCACAATCTGTTAGTGATGAACTACTCTCTCCTAGTCTACTGTCTCTACACTACCACAATCTGTTAGTGATGAACTACTCTCTCCTAGTCTACTGTCTCTACACTACCACAATCTGTTAGTGATGAACTACTCTCTCCTAGTCTACTGTCTATACACTACCACAATCTGTTAGTGATGAACTACTCTCTCCTACTGTCTATACACTACCACAATCTGTTAGTGATGAACTACTCTCTCCTAGTCTACTGTCTATACACTACCACAATCTGTTAGTGATGAACTACTCTCTCCTAGTCTACTGTCTCTACACTACCACAATCTGTTAGTGATGAACTACTCTCTCCTAGTCTACTGTCTCTACACTACCACAATCTGTTAGTGATGAACTACTCTCTCCTAGTCTACTGTCTCTACACTACCACAATCTGTTAGTGATGAACTACTCTCTCCTACTGTCTATACACTACCACAATCTGTTAGTGATGAACTACTCTCTCCTACTGTCTATACACTACCACAATCTGTTAGTGATGAACTACTCTCTCCTAGTCTACTGTCTCTACACTACCACAATCTGTTAGTGATGAACTACTCTCTCCTAGTCTACTGTCTCTACACTACCACAATCTGTTAGTGATGAACTACTCTCCGCTGCCCGCAATACTATCATGTGACTTGTACAGATATTGAATGATGAAAAATATTCCACGCCTGATTATGCCACTGGGGTCAGGCCATTTGATGTTGGCCTGGTGAAATTTGTTATACGTTAAGCCAGCGCTTAATGTGATTAAATCTCCTGTAAAAATGCAGCAGTGAACTTAATACTGCCTTCGAACCGTGAGAGTCACTGTGAAAGATTAAAGCCTCTTTGATGTCCTTTTAACCTGCAGACGGACGAGGGGAAAACGATTCAAACGGCCATAAAACGCGTTTTCAGCGAGAGGAGAGCAGAGGCAAGGCGCTGGACAGGTGTGTGGTGGGGGTGTATGAAATAGGATGTGTGATTTTCCCCCTTGTCTCGTTGCCGCCACAGAGGGCATGAAACGACGCCCGGCCTGCCATGATTACCCCGGAATAATTTTTATTTTTTTAATCACTGGCAATAAAACTGGGCCTTCTGTACCCCCACTGTGGTGTGGATCGCCCACACACTCTCCCCCGCCTCTGATGGGATACGTCCTCGTTGATAGACAGGACCATGCACCAGCATCTGTAACCTCCAACCTCCTGCTGCAGGTAAGAATGTCACTGGGAGTTTCTTCCTAATAAGGACTTCCTGCTGGGTGAGGTCTTGGCACTCCTTTAACAAGGTTTTTAACATTTAACATTTTAGTCATTTAGCAGACGCTCTTATCCAGAGCCACTTACAGTAGTGAATGCATACATTTCATACATTTTTTTTTTTTTCCCCCCGGTACTGGTCCCCTGTGGGAATTGAACCCACAACCCTGGTGTTGCAAACACCATGCTCTACCAACTGAGCCAAGG
>NC_059470.1:36902500-36915000 GCF_905237065.1 Salmo salar
AAATATAACTGCAGTCTGTAAAAGTTGCTATATTATATTATATTATATATATATATATATAATATTTGTTGTTGTTGCTGTTTTCCCCTATTACAATTATAATAATGGGTTGGCGCGAAAGTGCTGGGTTTTGATTAATAAATAAGTTATGTGTGTTTTCGAGGCTTGGCCCCTGACTGGCCAATCAGAACGTTCTCTATGTTGTATTATGGTGTTTTATGTACTTCCCTGGAATCAACTCCATCCAATTACAATTTTAGTCCGTTACAGTTCGTTAACATGTCTTACAGAAACGAAATAACCTATATGTTAATATGTTAAACGTGAATTAATTTTCCATGTCCACATTGTTCTAAGTGATGACATGGCTTCAATAACATTCCCACTGATATAGGGTCTAGGCCTACTGTCAAATGCATTATGTCTGAGTGTGGACATGCCAAACATTGTCAATATGCAATGTTACATTAATTATTGATAAAGCCTAGAAAGAGAACGACAGAAATGATAATCCAATTCTAAACAAAACGAAACAACAACTATGTCAGATTTACAGGCATCATCATTTCTCCCCGTGGACAAATAATATTAAAACAACACGGACTACGGAGGGGTTTTAACGCACATTCAACCTTTTCACAACAGCTTGACAACGATCTAGTATGAAGAGAAAGGGAGAATGTCCACTCGCTGTTATAACTGCTCCCAAATAAGCCTGTTATAAACCTAATCCGAAGTATTTTACAGATCGCATTCCCACAACGCCACGGACGTTGTGACCATAAAACCAGGAAGGTGAAGAATTCTAATACGATTGGTTGTATTAAAATTAAACGAAAAAACAAGTCCATCTGTTTTAAAAAACAACAACAACAACAATAACAACAATAAATACAAGTAAAATGTAAAATCGCCTGGATGTTGAACCAGCCTTCGTTATATTAGGTCTAGGGAGGGCTTGGGTTTTGAACATATGAAACAGAAAACAACAATTGTTACAGGTTAGAGATAACTCATACATACGAGGTTCACAGGTATTCACGGAGGGTCTCGTCTCTCGTTTCATGATGGGCACGACACGTAGGTTACATAATGGACGGTGTTTTTACGAAAGTCCAGAACGGGACCTGCATAGTTAAAATAAAGTGGGCATAACTACCATGCAGAGATACAAAGTCAACGTCAGCTCACTGTTTTACGGTTTCTTTTTATGTTATGTTTTATTATTTGTGTGTTACTGTTGACTCCTTCGCTATTGCATCGCATTGAGCCTTTATTCAGAGGAGGGGAAGCTATGCGTTGGTTTTTAACCAAATAAAACGAAATGTGGAAGAACAAAAAAAACATTCGTTTTTTTATGTTTCTAAATACGAAGTATTTCAGGCACCAAAAGCACATTAGGCGACTGTTGTTCCATGCGCATATGGGCAGTGTGCGTCACGGCTGGATAGGCTGTGTTTCCGCTGTCAAAATCCATACCATAACCAACTGCGTAACCTATGAAACCAGCTTTTGTTTGGTCTTAAATATCCCTATCGGCGCTGCTTCAAATTACCACTTTGGATCGATCATGTTTTCAAGGACATGCCTAAAATATTTCCACCCCACCCATCTAATCGCAAGCGAGTACATATATATAAGACAGGTACATTTGCCGACCTGGCGTTAGGCCTGGAAAATGCCAGCGCTACAGATTTTACTTGATCCAATTGCAAACTAAGGTGCCAGAGAACTATGGGTGTATGGGAGCTGGGAGAAGTGATATACATGATTATACATGGTTACAGAGAGAGGGGGGGTAGATTGGTTGTACATGGTTACAGAGAGAGAGAGGGGGGGTAGATTGGTTGTACACGGTTACAGAGAGAGAGGGGGGGGTAGATTGGTTGTACATGGTTACAGAGAGAGGGAGGGGGGTAGATTGGTTGTACACGGTTACAGAGAGAGAGAGGGGGGGGGTAGATTGGTTGTACATGGTTACAGAGAGAGGGAGGGGGGGGTAGATTGGTTGTACATGGTTACAGAGAGAGAGGGGGGGTAGATTGGTTGTACATGGTTACAGAGAGAGAGAGGGGGGTAGATTGGTTGTACATGGTTACAGAGAGAGAGAGGGGGGGTAGATTGGTTGTACATGGTTACAGAGAGAGGGAGGGGGGTAGATTGGTTGTACATGGTTACAGAGAGAGAGGGGGGGGTAGATTGGTTGTACATGGTTACAGAAAGAGAGAGGGGGGGTAGATTGGTTGTACATGGTTACAGAGAGAGAGAGGGGGGGGTAGATTGGTTGTACATGGTTACAGAGAGAGAGGGGGGGTAGATTGGTTGTACATGGTTACAGAGAGAGAGAGGGGGGGGTAGATTGGTTGTACATGGTTACAGAGAGAGGGAGGGGGGTAGATTGGTTGTACATGGTTACAGAGAGAGAGGGGGGGGTAGATTGGTTGTACATGGTTACAGAGAGAGAGGGGGGGTAGATTGGTTGTACATGGTTACAGAGAGAGGGAGGGGGGTAGATTGGTTGTACATGGTTACAGAGAGAGGGAGGGGGTAGATTGGTTGTACACGGTTACAGAGAGAGGGAGGGGGGTAGATTGGTTGTACACGGTTACAGAGAGAGGGAGGGGGTAGATTGGTTGTACATGGTTACAGAGAGAGGGAGGGGGTAGATTGGTTGTACATGGTTACAGAGAGAGGGAGGGGGGTAGATTGGTTGTACATGGTTACAGAGAGAGAGAGGGAGGGGGGTAGATTGGTTGTACATGGTTACAGAGAGAGGGAGGGGGGTAGATTGGTTGTACATGGTTACAGAGAGAGGGAGGGGGTAGATTGGTTGTACATGGTTACAGAGAGAGGGAGGGGGGTAGATTGGTTGTACATGGTTACAGAGAGAGGGAGGGGGGGTAGATTGGTTGTACATGGTTACAGAGAGAGGGAGGGGGGTAGATTGGTTGTACACGGTTACAGAGAGAGGGAGGGGGGGTAGATTGGTTGTACACGGTTACAGAGAGAGGGAGGGGGTAGATTGGTTGTACATGGTTACAGAGAGAGGGAGGGGGTAGATTGGTTGTACATGGTTACAGAGAGAGAGAGGGGGGGTAGATTGGTTGTACACGGTTACAGAGAGAGGGAGGGGGTAGATTGGTTGTACATGGTTACAGAGAGAGGGAGGGGGGTAGATTGGTTGTAAATGGTTACAGAGAGAGAGAGGGAGGGGGGGTAGATTGGTTGTACATGGTTACAGAGAGAGGGAGGGGGGTAGATTGGTTGTACATGGTTACAGAGAGAGAGAGGGGGGGGTAGATTGGTTGTACATGGTTACAGAGAGAGGGAGGGGGGGTAGATTGGTTGTACATGGTTACAGAGAGAGGGAGGGGGGTAGATTGGTTGTACATGGTTACAGAGAGAGGGAGGGGGGGTAGATTGGTTGTACATGGTTACAGAGAGAGGGAGGGGGGTAGATTGGTTGTACATGGTTACAGAGAGAGAGAGAGGGGGGTAGATTGGTTGTACATGGTTACAGAGAGAGGGAGGGGGGTAGATTGGTTGTACATGGTTACAGAGAGAGAGAGGGAGGGGGGGTAGATTGGTTGTACATGGTTACAGAGAGAGGGAGGGGGGGTAGATTGGTTGTACATGGTTACAGAGAGAGGGAGGGGGGGTAGATTGGTTGTACATGGTTACAGAGAGAGAGAGGGAGGGGGTAGATTGGTTGTACATGGTTACAGAGAGAGGGAGGGGGGGTAGATTGGTTGTACATGGTTACAGAGAGAGGGAGGGGGGGTAGATTGGTTGTACATGGTTACAGAGAGAGAGAGGGGGGTAGATTGGTTGTACATGGTTACAGAGAGAGGGAGGGGGGTAGATTGGTTGTACATGGTTACAGAGAGAGGAAGGGGGGTAGATTGGTTGTACATGGTTACAGAGAGAGGGAGGGGGGTAGATTGGTTGTACATGGTTACAGAGAGAGGGAGGGGGGTAGATTGGTTGTACATGGTTACAGAGAGAGGGAGGGGGGGTAGATTGGTTGTACATGGTTACAGAGAGAGGGAGGGGGGGTAGATTGGTTGTACATGGTTACAGAGAGAGGGAGGGGGGTAGATTGGTTGTACATGGTTACAGAGAGAGGGAGGGGGTAGATTGGTTGTAAATGGTTACAGAGAGAGGGAGGGAGGGGGGGTAGATTGGTTGTACATGGTTACAGAGAGAGAGAGGGGGGGGTAGATTGGTTGTACATGGTTACAGAGAGGAGGGGGGGGTAGATTGGTTGTAAAGGTTACAGAGTGAGAGAGGGTTGGGGGTAGATTGGTTGTACATGGTTACAGAGAGAGGGAGGGGGGGTAGATTGGTTGTACATGGTTACAGAGAGAGGGAGGGGGGGTAGATTGGTTGTACATGGTTACAGAGAGAGGGAGGGGGGTAGATTGGTTGTACATGGTTACAGAGAGAGGGAGGGGGGTAGATTGGTTGTACATGGTTACAGAGAGAGGGAGGGGGGGTAGATTGGTTGTACATGGTTACAGAGAGAGGGAGGGGGGGTAGATTGGTTGTACATGGTTACAGAGAGAGGGAGAGAGGGAGGGGGTAGATTGGTTGTACATGGTTACAGAGAGAGGGAGGGGGGTAGATTGGTTGTACATGGTTACAGAGGGAGAGAGGGAGGGGGGTAGATTGGTTGTACATGGTTACAGAGAGAGGGAGGGGGGTAGATTGGTTGTACATGGTTACAGAGAGAGGGGGGGGTAGATTGGTTGTAAAGGTTACAGAGAGAGAGAGGGAGGGGGGGTAGATTGGTTGTACATGGTTACAGAGAGAGAGAGGGAGGGGGGGGTAGATTGGTTGTACATGGTTACAGAGAGAGGGAGGGGGGTAGATTGGTTGTAAATGGTTACAGAGAGAGAGAGGGAGGGGGGTAGATTGGTTGTACATGGTTACAGAGAGAGGGAGGGGGGTAGATTGGTTGTACATGGTTACAGAGAGAGGGAGGGGGGTAGATTGGTTGTACATGGTTACAGAGAGAGAGAGGGGGGTAGATTGGTTGTACATGGTTACAGAGAGAGGAAGGGGGGTAGATTGGTTGTACATGGTTACAGAGAGAGGGAGGGGGCTAGATTGGTTGTACATGGTTACAGAGAGAGGGAGGGGGGTAGATTGGTTGTACATGGTTACAGAGAGAGAGAGGGGGGTAGATTGGTTGTACATGGTTACAGAGAGAGGAAGGGGGGTAGATTGGTTGTACATGGTTACAGAGAGAGGGAGGGGGCTAGATTGGTTGTACATGGTTACAGAGAGAGGGAGGGGGGTAGATTGGTTGTACATGGTTACAGAGAGAGGGAGGGGGGTAGATTGGTTGGACATGGTTACAGAGAGAGGAAGGGGGGTAGATTGGTTGTACATGGTTACAGAGAGAGGGAGGGGGGTAGATTGGTTGTACATGGTTACAGAGAGAGGGAGGGGGGGTAGATTGGTTGTACATGGTTACAGAGAGAGGGAGGGGGGGTAGATGTGGGGTTTTGAGGGTCCATACCTTGACCTTACTAATGTTAATGCACACACACACACACACACACACACACACACACACACACACACACACACACACACACACACACACACACACACACACACACACACACACACACACACACACATCCTGTAGGCTGGAGAAACAAGCTAACAGTAACAGCAACAGCCCTGGAAGCCTCATACCCCTCATAAATATCCCATCAGCCCTGAGGAGTCCTGCTCTAGTATACAGGTGCTGTGGGAGCTCTGTAATGACCCCAGAGAGGGGGAGGTCCAGTTACGCCTGCCTGAACTCAGCCACCTTCCCTGGGTCTCGTATGGCAGGGCCAGGGTCCTGGAGTGGGCCCTGGGGTGGGATTAACCATACCTGGCCAGTTAACCATTCAGGGAGGTTGATAAATGATAAATAACAACTATATTCACAGTGACAGCTGGTATCAGTACTGGGTAATTAGTTAATATTGAGGCCCTGGGGGGAGATTGGTGGAGAGGAGAACTGCCTTGTTTGAATAACCACAGCTCTTATAAGACTTCCAAAAATCCCACTTTACCTCCAAGAGGTTCAAGTTTCAAGTTTTATTAGTCGCATGGTATACATAGTCCAACGAAATGGTCACTCCTTCTGGACAATGCAACAACAAGAAGAAATGATACAAGATAAGAATATGAACATAAAGTAAATGGCTCAGTAGAATAGAATAAATATTTAAGCATCAATATAATACAGGGAGGTACAATTTATAGTCCAATATTTACACGTGTTTTGGGGAAGGGGGGTTTGGGGGTGCAAGTGTATAAACTGAGCAGTATAATAACAGTCTGGTAGCAACAGCAGTGATGTTATATGTAGCATGAATGTATATGTGTGTGTGTGTGTGTGTGTGTGTGTGTGTGTGTGTGTGTGTGTGTGTGTGTGTGTGTGTGTGTGTGTGGGGTGGTGTGTGTGTGTGTGTGTGTGTGTGTGTGTGTGTGTGTGTGTGTGTGTGTGTGTGTGTGTGTGTGTGTATGGTTAAATTCATGTGTGTTAAGGTGAAGAGAATCAGAGCAGGTGGTCAGTCCAGTTCAGGTGTCCAGCAGTCTGATGACTTGTAGATAGAAACTGTCTCTGAACCTGTTGGTATCAGACCTCATGCTCTGACGGTAAGGTAGAGAACAGCTTGATGATGCTGTGTGTGTGTGTGTGTGTGTGTGTGTGTGTGTGTGTGTGTGTGTGTGTGTGTGTGTGTGTGTGTGTGTGTGTGTGTGTGTGTGTGTGTGTGTGTGTGTGTGTGTGTGTGTGTGTGTGTGTGGAGAGTTCCCAGGAAACAGGGGTTGGCTAGCTGAAGCAAGCAGCTCAGAGTTGTTGTGTAGTGAAATGAATGATCTGGTACCCAAACTTCATTATGGAGTGAAACAGTTTACACCAAAACCCTTCCCTCCTCACCGTTACGCCAAAACCCTTCCCTCCTCACCGTTACACCAAAACCCTTCCCTCCTCACCGTTACGCCAAAACCCTTCCCTCCTCACCGTTACGCCAAAACCCTTCCCTCCTCACCGTTACACCAAAACCCTTCCCTCCTCACCGTTACACCAAAACCCTTCCCTCCTCACCGTTACGCCAAAACCCTTCCCTCCTCACCGTTACGCCAAAACCCTTCCCTCCTCAGCGTTACGCCAAAACCCTTCCCTCCTCAGCGTTACACCAAAACCCTTCCCTCCTCACCGTTACACCAAAACCCTTCCCTCCTCACCGTTACGCCAAAACCCTTCCCTCCTCAGCGTTACACCAAAACCCTTCCCTCCTCACCGTTACACCAAAACCCTTCCCTCCTCACCGTTACACCAAAACCCTTCCCTCCTCACCGTTACGCCAAAACCCTTCCCTCCTCACCGTTACGCCAAAACCCTTCCCTCCTCACCGTTACGCCAAAACCCTTCCCTCCTCAGCGTTACGTCAAAACCCTTCCCTCCTCAGCGTTACGTCAAAACCCTTCCCTCATCAACGCTACACTAAACCCCTTCCGTAATCAGCGTTACATCAAAACCCTTCCTTCCTCACCGTTACGTCAAAACCCTTCCCTCGTCAACGCTACACTAAACCCCTTCCTTAATCTGCGTTACACCAAAACCCTTCCCTCCTCACCGTTACGCCAAAACCCTTCCCTCCTCACCGTTACGCCAAAACCCTTCCCTCCTCAGTGTTACGTCAAAACCCTTCCCTCCTCACCGTTACACCAAAACCCTTCCCTCCTCACCGTTACGCCAAAACCCTTCCCTCCTCAGCGTTACGTCAAAACCCTTCCCTCCTCACCGTTACGCCAAAACCCTTCCCTCCTCAGCGTTACGCCAAAACCCTTCCCTCCTCAGCGTTACACCAAAACCCTTCCCTCCTCACCGTTACACCAAAACCCTTCCCTCCTCACCATTACGTCAAAACCCTTCCCTCCTCACCGTTACGCCAAAACCCTTCCCTCCTCAGCGTTACGCCAAAACCCTTCCCTCATCAACGCTACACTAAACCACTTCCGTAATCAGCGTTACATCAAAACCCTTCCTTCCTCACCGTTACGTCAAAACCCTTCCCTCGTCAACGCTACACTAAACCCCTTCCTTAATCAGCGTTACATCAAAACCCTTCCTTCCTCCACATTACACCAAAACCCTTCCCTTCCCTCCATGATCCTCTGACTGAAAGACTTAATATATATATTGTAATGAAACAGCAGGCAGGGAGCAGGTCTCGAACCCTCGACCTTCAAGCCCGAAGTCCGGCGCGCTATCGACTGTGCCGCAAAAGCATGCTCGTCCGGCAGAGTCCATTTCCACGCTTATAAACCCAGGGTCGTTACAATATATATATATATATATATATATATATTGAGGGATATATATATATATATTTCACCTTTATTTAATATTTATTTGACTAAAAGATTTAAAACTCTGTGTTGATGGTGCACTCTGTGGGATTGGGAAATTAGGTCCTTGTGGGAAAATCTGGGATGTGGTCAATCTTGTGTTGCAGCTAAGGCCTGTGTTGTGAACTTCAAAATATTTTACGAGGGACTTTGGTCACATTGTAAAAAAAAGTGTGGTGTTTTCTGTTATCGGCCAGCAGATGGCGGTGTTTCTACATGAAGCGGCGCAGCAACAAAACCAGAGTGCGGAGCAGAGAGAACGGTATTATTCCCGGTCTGTCCCGCACGGAGCCACGATGACACCGGACACTGCTTCATTACCGTCATCACCACTCCGCGCTAATTACCGGCCAAGGCTCCTCGCGTACATGGTAGAAGTCTCCTTGGCACCATGAAACACAGCAAGGCAAGCTCAACTGAGAAAATATGTTTTACTTGCGAACACAAACATTTAAACACATATAACAAACACATCTATTTAAATGTTGTAGGTAAAACTATTTTATAGGCCTATTTGACTATAAACCTAATTATCGATTGTATTATTATCAATAACTAACAATATTAAATAAGCTATTGTTTTCTATCTTCCTCATGGAACCCGAAGTGTGTGATCTCATTTTAGACAAATAGCTCTACAACAGCTGCATTGAACATTTGGTAATAAACTGTCTTTCAAAAGATTCACTATTTCACTAAAGGTATTACTAAACATAAACTTTTATTGAAATGCATAAAATGTTTATCAAAATAAAATACAACTCTTAGGCAACATTATTAACATGTCAAATGTTATTGTAATTATTTATTAAATAAAGGTTAAAAAATAAAATGTTTGTAGGTGATTATTTATGATTTTTTTTTTTATATGTGGATTTGTATAAGTTATCTTCACGTCCTGTATATCAGGTAGACATCCACGCGTCTCGCGGCGCCTCCCAGTCCACCCGCATTTACTGATCAGGTAACGTACCAATAAACTTGACTGAAATATATAATTTTAATTTTGATAATTTGAATATCACATGTCTTATTTTATTTAACGTTGATTGTAAAATTATTATATAAAAATTATTTCCCACATGGATTTAAACATATTATTTATATTATTGCTTTACCTATGGGATTGTAGGACTGCACATTAGACTAGATTAGGTATATATTGTTGGACAGATACATTTTAACATTCATTTTAGTGCTAATATACCTGACTATTTAAATAATTAGAAAATGATGCACCTGAATCACAACATTATATATATTCATGTTTTATACGATAAATGGAATACACATATTTAAAATGGTTATTGTTCAAATTAAACTTGCTAAAATAATGTAGGCTGGTCTATTATAATGTAGTCTACAAAATAGTAGCAAGGCAATGCAAGCTAAATAATTGTTTTATTTTTGCAGCAGTCAAATTGAAACCTATTTTACACGGTTTCATCGTATTTCCGTGTTAAAATCCTACATGTTCAGACGGTACAAATCGCTGCTAGTGCGCAACTGTTTTTCTGTCCAGTTTGTTTTGTTGCTACAAAAAATAATGGCGTTTTATGACATAGAAGTTCCGCTTTGTGGTCTATGTGAGCCGGCCTTGAACACTGTAATTGGATTGTTGCTGCCACACACACACACACACACACACGCACACACACACACACACACACACACACACATTCACACACACACATTCACACACACACACACACACACACACACACACACACACACACACACACACACACACACACACACACACATTCACACACACACATTCACACACACACACACGCACGCACGCACGCACACACACACACACACACACACACACACACACACACACACACACACACACACACACACACACACACACACACACACACACACACACACACACACACACACACACACACACACATTCACACACACACACACACACACACACACACACACACACACACACACACACACACACACACACACACACACACACACACGCACGCACACACACACACACACACACGCACGCACGCACGCACACACACACACACACACACATGCACACACACACACACACGCACGCACTCGCGCACACACACGCACGCACGCACACGATCAATAACATCGGCGGTTTGGGATGACGGCAGGCAGAATCCAAGAGAGTGGGAGCGCCCTGCATAGAATCTTGACAGTAAAAGGAATATAGTGTTTCATTCCGGGTCTGAATAGTGTTTCATTCCGGGTCTGAATAGTGTTTCATTCCGGGTCTGAATAGTGTTTCATTCTGGGTCTGAATAGTGTTTCATTCCGGGACTGAATAGTGTTTCATTCCGGGCCTGTTTCATTCCGGGTCTGAATAGTGTTTCATTCCGGGTCTGAATAGTGTTTCATTCCGGGTCTGAATAGTGTTTCATTCCGGGTCTGAATAGTGTTTAATTCCGGGACTGAATAGTGTTTCATTCCGGGTCTGAATAGTGTTTCATTCCGGGTCTGAATAGTGTTTCATTCCGGGTCTGAATAGTGTTTCATTCCGGGTCTGAATAGTGTTTCATTCCGGGTCTGAATAGTGTTTCATTCCGGGTCTGAATAGTGTTTCATTCCGGGACTGAATAGTGTTTCATTCCTCTGAATAGTGTTTCATTCCGGGTGTGAATAGTGTTTCATTCCGGGTCTGAATAGTGTTTCATTCCAGGTCTGAATGTTTCATTCCGGGTCTGAATAGTGTTTCATTCCGGGTCTGAATAGTGTTTCATTCCGGGTCTGAATAGTGTTTCATTCCGGGTCTGAATAGTGTTTCATTCTGGGTCTGAATAGTGTTTCATTCCGGATCTGAATAGTGTTTCATTCCGGGTCTGAATAGTGTTTCATTCCGGGTCTGAATAGTGTTTCATTCCGGGTCTGAATGTTTCATTCCGGGTCTGAATAGTGTTTCATTCCGGGTCTGAATGTTTCATTCCGGGTCTGAATAGTGTTTCATTCCGGGTCTGAATGTTTCATTCCGGGTCTGAATGTTTCATTCCGGGTCTGATTGAGAGAAGTTCAAGTTTCCAAACCGAACAGCACAATTAAACGGCCAACAATAACCAGAGACTAATAGAAAATACGATCAAAAACCCTCTCGCGAAGGGTTTTTATATACAAAATTAATTCCGGCTTTTAACACATCTATTTTCCGTGAGGTTTCCCAGTGTTTTCAGTAAAATGAAAAGTGTGATTATTTAGTTTGACCATGAAATAAGAAGTAGGGTAGTCATTAAAGTATCTTTATATTTTAAATAAATTCAACAGCATGTACGTGTGTTTGCTCCTCGCAATGCTTTTCTTACTTAATAGTTGTCTTTGATAAAACACATATAATTTAATACCTGTGGTTGCTCATGCTCCAAGATACTTATAGTTGCCTGTGATAAAATAAATAGTAATTATTTTGATATATAGGTTTGATTCGGGCGGCAGGTAGTTTAGCGGTTAATTAAGCTCGTTAGGCCGGTAACGGAAGGTCGCTGGCTTGAATACGCGATCCTGCATGGCGGTAATACTCTGCCGTTCTCCCCTTGAGTAAAGCAGTTAACCCCGAACAACAGCTGAGGCGATAACGTTGATTAGGGCACCGCTCTGGTTTTCGAGGGATTTGGTTTAATAAACGAAGAAGACAGATCTCAATTGTGAAGCTGAATAGGTTTCCCTGACTACCGTTGACTTTTCAGCTTCCAGAGGTCGATGCCTTATAGAGCCAATCTGTTGCTATGACTCAAACATTTATCTTTCAGTCTAATATTGCTATGTGACTCTTACATGTTATCCCCATAAAGCCACATCACCGAACCCCCTAAAAAGGCTGTGTCCCAAATGGCACCCTATTCCCTACAGAGTGCTTGAGTTTTGACCAGGACCCATAGGAACAGTTGTTTGCCCCCCCCCCTCAGATGAATCAACGGCCCATTGTCCAAAGTAGAAAGTCAATAGAGTGACATTTCAGATCCTTTAAAATGTTCACCTCAGATAAAGTTCTCTCTCCGCCTCCTTCTAACACACACACACACACACACACACACACACACACACACACACACACA
>NC_059470.1:36920000-36970000 GCF_905237065.1 Salmo salar
TCTATATCTCTATATATCTCTTTATCTCTCTATCTCTCTATCACTCTATAATCCCCCAATATATCTCTATGTCCCTCCATCCTAACTCTGTCCTTCTATATCTTTCTATCCCTCCATCCCAGCACTGTCCCTCTATATCCATAAATCTCTTTATCCCTCCACCCCTCTATCGCTCTATCGCTCTATCCCTCCATCCTAGCTCTATCGCTCTATCTCTCTATCCCTCTATATATGTATCTCTCTATCTCTCTCTATAGATCCCTCTTTCCCTCTATCTCTCTATATATCTATCCCTCTATCTCTCTATCTCTCTAATCCTCTATCTCTTTATCCCTCTATCCCTCTATCCCTCTATCTCTCTACCCCTATATCCCTCTATCCCTCTCCCCTATGTCCTCTCATATCCTTAACCTTCCAGTCCAGAGCGCCAAGTCTATGTCCAAGATATTAGCATTGCCCCCCTCTCTCCACCCCTTTACCCCGCTGCTACTCTCTGTTGTTATCATCTATGCATAGTCACTTTAATAACTCTACCTACATGTACATATTACCTCAACTAACTGGTGCCTCCACACATTGACTCTGTATCGTTACCCCCTGTATATAGTCTCACTATTGTCATTTTACTGCTGCTCTTCAATTACTTGTTACTTTTATCTCTTATTCTTATCCATATTTTGGGGGAAACTGCATTGTCGGTTAGGGGCTCGTAAGTAAGTATTTCACTGTAAGGTCTACACCTGTTGTATTCGGGCGTATGTGACTAATACAATTTGATTTGATTTGATTTATAGACCCAAGTGTGTTCCTACTGACAGCATATTCCCTATGTAGTGCAATACTTTTAACCAGAGCCCTATGTGTGTTCCTACTGACAGCATATTCCCTATGTAGAGCCCTATGTGTGTTCCTACTGACAGCATATTCCCTATGTAGAGCCCTATGTGTGTTCCTACTGACAGCATATTCCCTATGTAGAGCCCTATGTGTGTTCCTACTGACAGCATATTCCCTATACCACCCTCTCTCTCCCCCTCCCCCCTCTCTCTCCCCCTACCACCCTCTCTCTCCCCCTACCCCCTCTCTCTCCCCCTCCCACCTCTCTCCCCCAACCCCCCTCTCTCTCCCCCTACCCCCTCTCTCTCCCCCTCCCACCTCTCTCCCCCAACCCCCCTCTCTCTCCCCCTACCCACTCTCTCTCCCCTACCACCCTCTCTCTCCCCCTACCACCCTCTCTCTCCCCCCTACCCCCTCTCTCTCCCCTACCCCCTCTCTCTCCCCCTCTCTCCCCTCCCCCCTCTCTCCCCCTACCCCCTCTTTCTCCTCCTACCCCCTGTCTCTCCCCCTCCCCCTGTCTCTCCCCCTACCCCCTCTCTCTCCCCCTACCCCTCTCTCTCCCCCTACCCCCACACTCTCCCCCTACCCCTCTCTCTCCCCTCCCGCCCTCGCTCTCCCCCTCCCCACTCTCTCCCTATGGGAACTGGTCTAAAGTAGTGCACTACCCTATGGGTCCTGGTCTAAAGTAGTGCACTACCCTATGGGTCCTGGTCTAAAGTAGTGTACTACCCTATGGGGCCTGGTCTAAAGTAGTGCACTACCCTATGGGGCCTGGTCTAAAGTAGTGCACTACCTATTTGTCCTGGTCTAAAGTAGTTCACTACCTATTTGTCCTGGTCTAAAGTAGTTCACTACCCTATGGGTCCTGGTCTGAAGTAGTACACTACCCTATGGGTCCTGGTCTAAAGTAGTGCATTATGGGATGGACCTCTCACTGTCACTTCACCATGACTGATCTCTTCATAATGATGCCTGGTGTCTGTCTGTCTCTGTGAACCAGACTTCAACCAGACCTGATCCAGCCAGACCTGATCCAAACCTGATCCAGACCTGATCCAGCCAGACCTGATCCAGACCTGATCCAGACCTGATCCAGCCAGACCTGATCCAGACCTGATCCAGACCTGATCCAGACCTGATCCAGACCTAAACCATGGGGGTGGTAGGGGATGGGGGGGTAGGGGATGGGGGTGGTAGGGGATGGGGGGTAGGGGATGGGGTGGTAGGGGATGGGGGTGGTAGGGGATGGGGGTGGTAGGGGATGGGGGTGGTAGGGGATGGGGTGGTATGGGATGGGGTGGTAGGGGATGGGGGGTGGTAGGGGATGGGGGGTGGTAGGGGATGGGGGTGGTAGGGGATGGGGTGGTAGGGGATGGGGTAGTAGGGGAGGGGGGTGGTAGGGGATGGGGTGGTAGGGGATGGGGTGGTAGGGATGGGGTGGTAGGGGATGGGGGTGGTATGGGATGGGGGTGGTAGGGGATGGGGTGGTAGGGGATGGGGGTGGTAGGGGATGGGGGGTGGTAGGGGATGGGGGGGGTAGGGGATGGGGGGGTAGGGGATGGGGGGTAGGGGATGGGGTGGTAGGGGATGGGGGTGGTAGGGGATGGGGGTGGTAGGGGATGGGGGTGGTAGGGGATGGGGGTGGTATGGGATGGGGGTGGTAGGGGATGGGGTGGTAGGGGATGGGGGTGGTAGGGGATGGGGGGTGGTAGGGGATGGGGGGTAGGGGATGGGGGGGTAGGGGATGGGGGGTAGGGGATGGGGTGGTAGGGGATGGGGGGTGGTAGGGGATGGGGGTGGTAGGGGATGGGGGGTGGTAGGGGATGGGGGGTGGTAGGGGATGGGGGTGGTAGGGGATGGGGGTGGTAGGGGATGGGGGGTGGTAGGGGATGGGGGGTGGTAGGGGATGGGGGGGTGGTAGGGGATGGGGGGTAGGGGAGGGGGATGGTAGGGGATGGGGGGTGGTAGGGGATGGGGTGGTGGTAGGGGATGGGGGGTGGTAGGGGATGGGGGGTGGTAGGGGATGGGGTGGTAGGGGATGGGGTGGTAGGGGATGGGGGTGGTAGGGGATGGGGTGGTAGGGGATGGGGGTGGTAGGGGATGGGGTGGTATGGGATGGGGTGGTATGGGATGGGGTGGTATGGGATGGGGTGGTAGGGGCTGGGGGTGGTAGGGGATGGGGTGGTAGGGGATGGGGTGGTAGGGGATGGGGGTGGTAGGGGATGGGGGTGGTAGGGGATGGGGGTGGTAGGGGATGGGGTGGTAGGGGATGGGGGGTGGTAGGGGATGGGGTGGTAGGGGATGGGGGGTGGTAGGGGATGGGGGGTGGTAGGGGAGGGGGTGGTAGGGGATGGGGGTGGTAGGGGATGGGGGTGGTAGGGGATGGGGTGGTAGGGGATGGGGGTGGTAGGGGATGGGGTGGTAGGGGATGGGGGGTGGTATGGGATGGGGGTGGTAGGGGATGGGGGGTGGTAGGGGATGGGGTGGTAGGGGATGGGGGGTGGTATGGGATGGGGGTGGTAGGGGATGGGGGGTGGTAGGGGATGGGGGGTGGTAGGGGATGGGGGTGGTATGGGATGGGGGTGGTAGGGGATGGGGGGTGGTAGGGGATGGGGGGGTAGGGGAGGGGGTGGTAGGGGATGGGGGGTGGTAGGGGATGGGGGGTGGTAGGGGATGGGGGTGGTAGGGGATGGGGGGTGGTAGGGGATGGGGGTGGTAGGGGATGGGGGTGGTATGGGATGGGGTGGTAGGGGATGGGGGTGGTATGGGATGGGGTGGTAGGGGATGGGGTGGTAGGGGATGGGGGTGGTAGGGGATGGGGGGTAGGGGAGGGGGGGTGGTAGGGGATGGGGGTGGTAGGGGATGGGGGTGGTAGGGGAGGGGGGTGGTAGGGGATGGGGGTGGTAGGGGATGGGGTGGTAGGGGATGGGGGTGGTAGGGGATGGGGGTGGTAGGGGATGGGGTGGTAGGGGATGGGGGTGGTAGGGGATGGGGGTGGTAGGGGATGGGGTGGTAGGGGATGGGGGGTGGTATGGGATGGGGGTGGTAGGGGATGGGGGTGGTATGGGATGGGGGGTGGTAGGGGATGGGGTGGTAGGGGAGGGGGGTGGTAGGGGATGGGGGTGGTAGGGGATGCGGGTGGTAGGGGATGGGGGTGGTAGGGGATGGGGGTGGTATGGGATGGGGTGGTAGGGGATGGGGGTGGTAGGGGATGGGGGTGGTAGGGGATGGGGGGGGTAGGGGATGGGGGTGGTAGGGGATGGGGGTGGTAGGGGATGGGGGTGGTATGGGATGGGGGTGGTGGGGATGGGGTGGTAGGGGAGGGGGTGGTAGGGGATGGGGGTGGTAGGGGATGCGGGTGGTAGGGGATGGGGGTTTAGGGGTGGGGTTTAGGGGGTGGGGGTTTAGGGGATGGGGTGGTTTGGGGTGGTTCGGGATGGGGGTTTAGGGGATGGGAGGTGGTAGGGGATGGGGATGGGGGTTTAGGGGATGGGGGGTGGTAGGGGATGGGGTTTAGGGGGTGGGGTTTAGGGGTGGGGGTTTAGGGGATGGGGTGGTAGGGGATGGGGTTTAGGGGGGGGTTTAGGGGGTGGGGGTTTAGGGGATGGGGTGGTAGGGGATGGGGGTTTAGGGGGTGGGGTGGTAGGGGATGGGGGTTTAGGGGGTGGGGTAGAGGCTTGGGGGTTGACTTGACAGATTTCAGTAGTTTTTGAAATGTGGCAATTATCTGCCTCCACCCTTGGCCGACCCGAGAGAAGAGGAGGAAATGGCAGCAATCAGACCCGATTTCCCTCATACAGGCCAGACGGGCCGGACACATCCCAGAGACGCAGCCCCTCAGTTGGGTAGAGAGAGAGGAACACCAGACCACCCTATGGTCCTCGTCTACATCCCAAATAGCACCCTATTCCCTATTGGCCTTGATCAAAAGTACTGCACTATACAGGGAATAGGGTGCTATTTGGAATATGTGAAGAAGCCCTGGTCTACTCTGACAGATGGGAGAGGAGAACAAGGCTGGTCCGGGACTGAGGAGCTGACAGCTGAGATCCACTAACAATTAAGATATCAAAAGAGATCAAGCAGCTTACTGACAGCTGCTTCAACTGTTTGCACCTGCTCCTCTGGTGTTCTGCACACGGCTGGCATGGATTATACTGGTCTCTCTCTCTCATGGATTATACTGGTCTCTCTCTCTCTCTCTCTCTCTCTCTCTCTCTCTCTCTCATGGATTATACTGGTCTCTCTCTCTCATGGATTATACTGGTCTCTCTCTCTCTCTCTCTCTCTCTCTCTCTCTCTCTCATGGATTATACTGGTCTCTCTCTCTCATGGATTATACTGGTCTCTCTCTCTCTCTCTCTCCCTCTCCCTCGCTCTCTCTCTCTCTCTCTCATGGATTATACTGGTCTCTCTCTCTCATGGATTATTCTGGTCTCTCTCTCTCTTTCTCTCTTTCTCTCATGGATTATACTGGTCTCTCTCTCTCTCTCTCTCTCTCTCTCCCATGGATTATTCTGGGCTCTCTCTCTCTATCTCTCCACCTCTCTCTCTTTATCTCTTGGAATCCCCAGCCATGTTACACCAGATCCACTGGAGTAGTAGACGTTTGTTCTTGTCCCCAGGATGACAGGAGATGTCTTCAATACTGTCCACTAGGGACAACGTGAGCGCCTATTATGATATATTAGGCTAGAGGCTAACTAGGGTGTTGTGGATGGGGCTAGAGGCTAACTAGGGTGTTGTGGATGGGGCTAGAGGCTAACTAGGGTGTTGTGGATGGGGCTAGAGGATTTAAAACGCAAGCTATAGCTCAGAGGATCGTGGGTTCAATCTCAGTGCTACAAACTAATTTTTATTATTTTAGTTTTAACCCTATCCCAAACTTTAACCCGTACCATAACCACTCAGAATGAGAAACTAAACCTAATGTTTTAACCCTATCCCAAACTTTAGACCTTACCTTAACCATTCAGAATGAGTGACTAAAACTTAACTGTCAAGTTTTTTACCTTTATCCTGCGTTCTCACTTCAGTATTCAACATTCCTCCAAGGGGGGAACGGAGGGGGACCGGAAAAACGATGGAATACTGAAGTGAGACCGTGAGATCTTGGTGGGAATCGCAGGAGTGGGTATATGTGTTTTTTTTTCTTCTAGAATTAGTGATTGGGTTTTCAACACACCACCAACAGCACATCTTGATAAGCCTCTGAAAAGCTGAACTCTGTAGCTGACCCCTGTCTGATAAAGGAAGTCTTTGTCTACGTGCTACCCAACACCCTCTGGATTCTCTTTGTCCAAAAATGGAACCCTATTCCCTATATATAGTGCACTACTTTTTTTGTTTCTTTTTTTTTACCAGGGTCCATATAGATCTGTTTAAAAATACGCAATATGCAGGGACATAGGGTGCCATTTGTGACTCAGACACTGTCTGGGTCTGGGACGGATGGATGGACAGACAGATGAAGAAGAAACAAAGCAGAGCCTAATAGAGAGAGAGAGCGAGAGAGAGAGAGAGGAGAGAGAGAGAGAGAGAGAAAGAGAGGAGAGAGAGGAGAGAGAAAGAGAGACAGAGGAGAGAGAAAGAGAGGAGAGAGAGGAGAGACAGGAGAGAGAAAGAGAGACAGAGGAGAGAGAAAGAGAGGAGAGAGAGGAGAGACAGGAGAGAGAGAGACAGGAGAGAGAGAGAGAGGAGAGAGAGACAGGAGAGAGAGAGACTGAGACAGGAGATTGAGAGAGACAGGAGAGAGAGAGAGAGAGGAGAGAGAGAGGAGAGAGAGAAGAGAGAGAGGAGAGTGAGAGAGAGAGGAGAGAGAGACAGGAGAGAGAGAGAGAAAGGAGATTGAGAGAGAAAGAGAGGAGAGAGAGAGATTGGAGAGAGAGAGACAGGAGAGAGAGAGAGAGAGAGAGGAGAGAGAGACAGGAGAGAGAGAGACCGAGACAGGAGATTGGGAGAGACAGGAGAGAGAGAGGAGAGAGAGGAGAGAGCGAGAGAGTGAGAGAGAGAGGAGAGAGAGACAGGAGAGAGAGAGACAGGAGATTGAGAGAGAAAGAGAGGAGAGAGAGGAGAGAGAGACGGGAGAGAGAGACAGGAGATAGAGACAGGAGAGAGAGGAGAGAGAGAGTTAGAGGAGAGAGCGAAAGAGCGAGAGAAGAGAGAGAGGAGAGAGTATGAGAGAGAAAAAGAGAGAGAGGAGAGAGCGAGAGAGTGAGAGAGAGAGGAGAGAGAGACAGGAGAGAGAGAGAGACAGGAGATTGAGAGAGAAAGAGAGGAGAGAGAGGAGAGAGAGACGGGAGAGAGAGAGACGGGAGAGAGAGAGACAGGAGATAGAGAGAGACAGGAGATAGAGAGAGACAGGAGAGAGAGAGGAGAGAGAGAGTTAGAGGACAGAGCGAAAGAGCGAGAGAGAGAGAGGAGAGAGAGGAGAGAGTATGAGAGAGAGAAAAAGAGAGAGAGAGAGAGAGAAAGAGAGGAGAGAGACAGAGGAGAGAGAAAGAGAGACAGAGGAGAGAGAAAGAGAGGAGAGAGAGGAGAGATGGAGAGAGGAGAGAGAGGAGAGAGATAGAGACAGGAGATAGAGACAGGAGAGAGAGAGAGGAGAGAGAGAGTTAGAGGAGAGAGCGAAAGAGCGAGAGAGAGAGCGAGAGAGAGAGCGAGAGAGAGAGAGAGAGCGAGAGAGAGAGAGAGAGAGAGAGGAGAGAGACAGAGGAGAGAGAAAGAGAGACAGAGGAGAGAGAAAGAGAGGAAAGAGAGGAGAGAGAGGAGAGATGGAGAGAGAGGAGAGAGAGAGACAGGAGATAGAGACAGGAGAGAGAGAGAGGAGAGAGAGAGTTAGAGGAGAGAGCGAAAGAGCGAGAGAGAGAGCGAGAGAGCGAGAGAGCGAGAGAGAGACATATGAGACATATGAGAGACAGGAGATTGAGAGAGAGAGACCGAGACAGGAGATTGAGAGAGAGAGACATGAGACAGGAGATTGAGAGAGAGAGACATGAGACAGGAGATTGAGAGAGACAGGCGAGAGAGAGAGGAGAGAGAGACAGGCGAGAGAGAGACCGAGACAGGAGATTGAGAGAGAGAGGAGAGAGAGACAGGCGAGAGAGAGACCGAGACAGGAGATTGAGAGAGAGAGGAGAGAGAGACAGACAGGAGATTGAGAGAGAAAGAGAGGAGAGAGAGGAGAAAGAGACGGGAGAGAGAGAGACAGGAGATAGAGACATAGAGAGGAGAGAGTATGAGATAGAGAGAGAAAGAGAGGAGAGAGAGAGGAGAGAAAGAGAGAGAAAGAGAGGAGAGAGAGACGGGAGAGAGAGACAGGAGATAGAGAGAGACAGGGAAGAGAGAGGGATAGAGAGAGAGAGGAGAGAGAGGAGAGAGATAGAGAGACAGAGGAGAGAGACAGAGGAGAGAGAAAGAGAGAGTGAGAGAGACAGGAGATAGAGACAGGTAAGAGAGAGAGAGAGGAAAGAGAGAGAGTACGCAATAAAAAACAGCCAGAGGAAAGGTGATAGAAAAAGAGAAGAGAAGGCCAGTGTTGTCGAGTAGTGAACTTCATGTAGTTCATCAACATTTTGCAGTAGCTTGCTGGTAGTTTTCATGTAGTTAGTAACTTTTTGCCATGTAGCGGTGTAGCTAACTACTGGAACTACACACTGCTGTTTTACCATGTAGCGGAGTAGCTAACTACACACTACTGTTTTACCATGTAGCATTGTAGCTAACTACTGGAACTACACACTACTGTTTTACCATGTAGCGGTGTAGCTAACTACTGGAACTACACACTACTGTTTTACCATGTAGCGGAGTAGCTAACTACACACTACTGTTTTACCATGTAGCGGTGTAGCTAACTACTGGAACTACACACTACTGTTTTACCATGTAGCGGTGTAGCTAACTACTGGAACTACACACTACTGCTTTACCATGTAGCGGTGTAGCTAACTACACACTACTGCTTTACCATGTAGCGGTGTAGCTAACTACTGGAACTACACACTACTGTTTTACCATGTAGCGGTGTAGCTAACTACTGGAACTACACACTACTGTTTTACCATGTAGCGATGTAGCTAACTACTGGAACTACACACTACTGTTTTACCATGTAGCGGTGTAGCTAACTACTGGAACTACACACTACTGTTTTACCATGTAGCGGTGTAGCTAACTACTGGAACTACACACTACTGTTTTACCATGTAGCGGTGTAGCTAACTACTGGAACTACACACTACTGTTTTACCATGTAGCAGTGTAGCTAACTACTGGAACTACACACTACTGTTTTACCATGTAGCGGTGTAGCTAACTACTGGAACTACACACTACTGTTTTACCATGTAGCGGTGTAGCTAAGTACTGGAACTACACACTACTGTTTTACCATGTAGCGGTGTAGCTAACTAGTGGAACTACACACTACTGTTTTACCATGTAGCGGAGTAGCTAACTACTGGAACGACACACTAGTGTTTTACCATGTAGCAGTGTAGCTAACTACTGGAACTACACACTACTGTTTTACCATGTAGCGGTGTAGCTAACTACTGGAACTACACACTACTGTTTTACCATGTAGCGGTGTAGCTAACTACTGGAACTACACACTACTGTTTTACCATGTAGCGGTGTAGCTAACTACTGGAACTACACACTACTGTTTTACCATGTAGCGGTGTAGCTAACTACTTGAACTACACACTACTGTTTTACAATGTAGCGGTGTAGCTAACTACTGGAACTACACACTACTGTTTACCATGTAGCGGTGTAGCTAACTACACACTACTGTTTTACCATGTAGCGGTGTAGCTATCTACTGGAACTACACACTACTGCTTTACCATGTAGCGGTGTAGCTAACTACACACTACTGTTTTACCATGTAGCGGTGTAGCTAACTACTGGAACTACACACTACTGTTTTACCATGTAGCGGTGTAGCTAACTACTGGAACTACACACTACTGTTTACCATGTAGCGGTGTAGCTAACTACACACTACTGTTTTACCATGTAGCGGTGTAGCTAACTACACACTACTGTTTTACCATGTAGCGGTGTAGCTAACTACTGGAACTACACACTACTGTTTACCATGTAGCGGTGTAGCTAACTACACACTACTGTTTTACCATGTAGCGGTGTAGCTAACTACTGGAACTACACACTACTGCTTTACCATGTAGCGGTGTAGCTAACTACACACTACTGTTTTACCATGTAGCGGTGTAGCTATCTACTGGAACTACACACTACTGCTTTACCATGTAGCGGTGTAGCTAACTACACACTACTGTTTTACCATGTAGCGGTGTAGCTAACTACTGGAACTACACACTACTGTTTTACCATGTAGCGGTGTAGCTAACTACTGGAACTACACACTACTGTTTACCATGTAGCGGTGTAGCTAACTACTGGAACTACACACTACTGTTTTACCATGTAGCGGTGTAGCTAACTACACACTACTGTTTTACCATGTAGCGGTGTAGCTAACTACTGGAACTACACACTACTGTTTACCATGTAGCGGTGTAGCTAACTACACACTACTGTTTTACCATGTAGCGGTGTAGCTAACTACTGGAACTACACACTACTCTTTTACCATGTAGCGGTGTAGCTAACTACTGGAACTACACATAAAATATGGGTGAAGTAGGCAAACATTTCATGTATTTTTTTTCTCACATCAGACCTGCCTTATTCTCACTTGAAACATTGTTTTGTTGTTTAATATGTGAAATTACACATTCTGTTAACATTACATGACTCCCGAGTGATCTGTTCTTGTAATTTTGTAGTCAGATTGAGATAGGATATGTTGGATTTAGTGAACTACTTTTTCAAAGACGCTTTATTTAAGTAAACTGTTTTTTTGTTCTTAAGTGTAGCTTAACTTCTTCTATTGTTAAGTAACTGGTAGCTTGGCGAACTATATTTTTCCCGAGTAGCTTCCCCAACACTAGAAAAGGGGAAGTGAATATATGGTGGTTTAATTTTAGTATCCATATTATATGAACGTGTACAGCCATAACTCTTTATAAGGTGATTATAATGTTTATACCCAGACATGATACCAGATGGGGGTTTCCATTTCTACAACTGTTTCTTCTTAGGTTTCCTCAGTTTGTGTCAAAGTGTGCTGACGAGACAAAGACTGTGTGCTTGTGTGTGTGTGTGTGTGTGTGTGTGTGTGTGTGTGTGTGTGTGTGTGTGTGTGTGTGTGTGTGTGTGTGTGTGTGTGTGTGTGTGTGTGTGTATATGTGTGTATGTGTGTGGACAGGTGGTGAGCATCCCTGGCTTTTATCTGTAGGCATCTGTGTGTGGAAAGAACCAGCTGGAGGGACTTGGACAGTCTACTGGGAACACACACACACACACACACACACACACACACACACACACACACACACACACACACACACACACACACACACACACACACACACACACACACACACACACACACACACACATCGGGAGTCCAGATGCTACCACGGACTGTGATCAGGTCCTACGTGTGTGTGTGTGTGTGTCTGTGCCTGTGCGTGCGTGCGTGCGTGTGTCTGTGCCTGTGCGTGCGTGCGTGCGTGCGTGCGTGTGTGCGTGTGTGTGTGTGTGTGTGTAGGATTGGGTGTGTTAGGGCAAGTAAAGTATTGGAGAAAAGAAGAGAAGTACTTGTGTTCATTGTCTTACAGCCAATAGTGCATTTGCATTGACATTTGAGTCATTAAGTAGACATTCTTATTCAGTGTGATTTACTCTCAGTACATTCATCTCCAGATAGCTAGGTGGACCAGTCATAGTCAGTACATTCATCTCCAGATAGCTAGGTGGACAAGTCAGTCCATTCATCTCCAGATAGCTAGGTGGACCAGTCGTAGTCAGTACATTCATCTCCAGATAGCTAGGTGGACCAGTCATAGTCAGTACATTCATCTCCAGATAGCTAGGTGGACCAGTCAGTCCATTCATCTCCAGATAGCTAGGTGGACCAGTCGTAGTCAGTACATTCATCTCCAGATAGCTAGGTGGACCAGTCATAGTCAGTACATTCATCTCCAGATAGCTAGGTGGACCAGTCATAGTCAGTACATTCAGCTCCAGATAGATAGCTAGGTGGACCAGTCATAGTCAGTCCATTCATCTCCAGATAGCTAGGTGGACCAGTCATAGTCAGTACATTCATCTCCAGATAGATAGCTAGGTGGACCAGTCATAGTCAGTCCATTCATCTCCAGATAGCTAGGTGGACCAGTCATAGTCAGTACATTCATCTCCAGATAGCTAGGTGGACCAGTCATAGTCAGTACATTCATCTCCAGATAGCTAGGTGGACCAGTCATAGTCAGTCATTCATCTCCAGATAGCTAGGTGGACCAGTCATAGTCAGTACATTCATCTCCAGATAGCTAGGTGGACCAGTCATAGTCAGTACATTCATCTCCAGATAGCTAGGTGGACCAGTCATAGTCAGTCCATTCATCTCCAGATAGCTAGGTGGACCAGTCGTAGTCAGTACATTCATCTCCAGATAGCTAGGTGGACCAGTCATAGTCAGTACATTCATCTCCAGATAGCTAGGTGGACCAGTCAGTCCATTCATCTCCAGATAGCTAGGTGGACCAGTCGTAGTCAGTACATTCATCTCCAGATAGCTAGGTGGACCAGTCATAGTCAGTACATTCATCTCCAGATAGCTAGGTGGACCAGTCATAGTCAGTACATTCATCTCCAGATAGATAGCTAGGTGGACCAGTCATAGTCAGTCCATTCATCTCCAGATAGCTAGGTGGACCAGTCGTAGTCAGTACATTCATCTCCAGATAGCTAGGTGGACCAGTCATAGTCAGTACATTCATCTCCAGATAGCTAGGTGGACCAGTCATAGTCAGTCCATTCATCTCCAGATAGCTAGGTGGACCAGTCGTAGTCAGTACATTCATCTCCAGATAGCTAGGTGGACCAGTCATAGTCAGTACATTCATCTCCAGATAGCTAGGTGGACCAGTGCAGTCCATTCATCTCCAGATAGCTAGGTGGACCAGTCGTAGTCAGTACATTCATCTCCAGATAGCTAGGTGGACCAGTCATAGTCAGTACATTCATCTCCAGATAGCTAGGTGGACCAGTCATAGGCAGTCCATTCATCTCCAGATAGCTAGGTGGACCAGTCATAGGCAGTCCATTCATCTTCAGATAGCTAGGTGGACCAGTCATAGTCAGTACATTCATCTACAGATAGCTAGGTGGACCAGTCATAGTCAGTACATTCATCTTCAGATAGCTAGGTGGACCAGTCATAGTCAGTACATTCATCTCCACATAGCTAGGTGGACCAGTCTTAGTCAGTACATTCATCTCCAGATAGCTAGGTGGACCAGTCATAGTCAGTACATTCATCTCCAGATAGCTAGGTGGACCAGTCAGTCCATTCATCTCCAGATAGCTAGGTGGACCAGTCGTAGTCAGTACATTCATCTCCAGATAGCTAGGTGGACCAGTCATAGTCAGTACATTCATCTCCAGATAGCTAGGTGGACCAGTCAGTCCATTCATCTCCAGATAGCTAGGTGGACCAGTCGTAGTCAGTACATTCATCTCCAGATAGCTAGGTGGACCAGTCATAGTCAGTACATTCATCTCCAGATAGCTAGGTGGACCAGTCATAGTCAGTACATTCATCTCCAGATAGATAGCTAGGTGGACCAGTCATAGTCAGTCCATTCATCTCCAGATAGCTAGGTGGACCAGTCATAGTCAGTACATTCATCTCCAGATAGATAGCTAGGTGGACCAGTCATAGTCAGTCCATTCATCTCCAGATAGCTAGGTGGACCAGTCATAGTCAGTACATTCATCTCCAGATAGCTAGGTGGACCAGTCATAGTCAGTACATTCATCTCCAGATAGCTAGGTGGACCAGTCATAGTCAGTCCATTCATCTCCAGATAGCTAGGTGGACCAGTCGTAGTCAGTACATTTATCTCCAGATAGCTAGGTGGACCAGTCATAGTCAGTACATTCATCTCCAAGATAGCTAGGTGGACCAAGTCAGTCCATTCATCTCCAGATAGCTAGGTGGACCAGTCATAGTCAGTACATTCATCTCCAGATAGCTAGGTGGACCAGTCATAGTCAGTACATTCATCTCCAGATAGCTAGGTGGACCAGTCATAGTCAGTCCATTCATCTCCAGATAGCTAGGTGGACCAGTCGTAGTCAGTACATTCATCTCCAGATAGCTAGGTGGACCAGTCATAGTCAGTACATTCATCTCCAGATAGCTAGGTGGACCAGTCAGTCCATTCATCTCCAGATAGCTAGGTGGACCAGTCGTAGTCAGTACATTCATCTCCAGATAGCTAGGTGGACCAGTCATAGTCAGTACATTCATCTCCAGATAGCTAGGTGGACCAGTCATAGTCAGTCCATTCATCTTCAGATAGCTAGGTAGACCAGTCATAGTCAGTACATTCATCTCCATATAGCTAGGTGGACCAGTCATAGTCAGTACATTCATCTCCAGATAGCTAGGTGGACCAGTCATAGTCAGTACATTCATCTCCAGATAGCTAGGTGGACCAGTCATAGTCAGTCCATTCATCTCCACATAGCTAGGTGGACCAGTCATAGTCAGTACATTCATCTACAGATAGCTAGGTGGACCAGTCATAGTCAGTACATTCATCTTCAGATAGCTAGGTGGACCAGTCATAGTCAGTACATTCATCTCCACATAGCTAGGTGGACCAGTCATAGTCAGTACATTCATCTCCAGATAGCTAGGTGGACCAGTCATAGTCAGTCCATTCATCTTCAGATAGCTAGGTGGACCAGTCATAGTCAGTACATTCATCTCCAGATAGCTAGGTGGACCAGTCATAGTCAGTACATTCATCTCCAGATAGCTAGGTGGACCAGTCATAGTCAGTCCATTCATCTCCACATAGCTAGGTGGACCAGTCATAGTCAGTACATTCATCTACAGATAGCTAGGTGGACCAGTCATAGTCAGTACATTCATCTTCAGATAGCTAGGTGGACCAGTCATAGTCAGTACATTCATCTTCATATAGCTAGGTGGACCAGTCATAGTCAGTCCATTCATCTCCAGATAGCTAGGTGGACCAGTCATAGTCAGTACATTCATCTCCAGATAGCTAGGTGGACCAGTCATAGTCAGTCCATTCATCTACAGATAGCTAGGTGGACCAGTCATAGTCAGTACATTCATCTACAGATAGCTAGGTGGACCAGTCATAGTCAGTCCATTCATCTACAGATAGCTAGGTGGACCAGTCATAGTCAGTCCATTCATCTCCACATAGCTAGGTGGACCAGTCATAGTCAGTACATTCATCTGCAGATAGCTAGGTGGACCAGTCATAGTCAGTACATTCATCTCCAGATAGCTAGGTGGACCAGTCATAGTCAGTACATTCATCTACAGATAGCTAGGTGGACCAGTCATAGTCAGTACATTCATCTCCAGATAGCTAGGTGGACCAGTCATAGTCAGTACATTCATCTCCAGATAGCTAGGTGGACCAGTCATAGTCAGTACATTCATCTACAGATAGCTAGGTGGACCAGTCATAGTCAGTACATTCATCTCCACATAGCTAGGTGGACCAGTCATAGTCAGTACATTCATCTACAGATAGCTAGGTGGACCAGTCATAGTCAGTACATTCATCTCCAGATAGCTAGGTGGACCAGTCATAGTCAGTACATTCATCTCCAGATAGCTAGGTGGACCAGTCATAGTCAGTCCATTCATCTCCAGATAGCTAGGTGGACCAGTCATAGTCAGTACATTCATCTCCACATAGCTAGGTGGACCAGTCATAGTCAGTACATTCATCTACAGATAGCTAGGTGGACCAGTCATAGTCAGTACATTCATCTTAAGATGGAAGACAGCGAGTTGTGTCAGAAAATCTGACCACTACTTTGTCATCTCATCACAAAGGCTAATCATTTATTATAAATGTTAATTTCAATGGGACTTTATTGACATGGGAAACGTGTTCACATGGGCCAAAGCGAGTGAAATAAACAATTAACAAAAGCGAAAAGACACAAAAACAACATCAACATAAATCTATTAGAAATGAAACAGTAGACGTTGCAAAAAGTTTCCAAATGATAACGAAACTGCAAGTGTTATATTATCAGCTGTGTACAGCGTTTTGGCATCGTGGAAATACTTGTAGTACTAATAGTAGGGGAAGATCAAATTAAATGATAAATATTGTGTCACACTTGTTGTCTTCGTCTTCTGACGATAATGCGAAATCGTCATCAGAAAATGTGGACCAAAACGCAGCAGGTACGTGAATGCTCATCTTGCTTTTTAATTATCTTTCAAAACGAACGTACAAAATAACAAAACACGAACGATCAACAAAAACAGTCTGGTAAGGCACAAGGCGAAACACAGAACAATCACCCACAAATCACACATACAAACACACCCTAATATATGGAACTCTCAATCAAAGGCAGATAGACAACACCTGCCTTCAACTGAGAGTCCCAACCCCAATCAACCAAACATAGAAACACACAACCTAGACTAACCATAGAATTACTAAACATAAACCAAAACCCGTAATTACTAAATTAAACACCCTTTACACAAACACACCACCCCGAACCACAGAAAACAAATACCCCCTGCCACGCCCTGACCAAACTACAAAACAATTAACCTTATATACTGGCCAGGACGTGACAGTACCCCCCCTTAAAGGTGCTACCCCAGAAGCACCTTAACAAAAAAATAACCCCAAGCAACACCAACAAAAAGTCCCCTTTTCTAAAGGGAGGGAAGGGAGGGGTGGCTGCCGTCAACGACGGCACTGTGCTACACCCCCTCCCCAACCCACCTATTTCTGGAGGTGGCTCTGGCTCCGGCCGTTCCAGGCTGTCGGGCCACTCTGGCTTCGCCCGGGGGGCAGTCGGGGCAGTCTGGCAATTCGGGAGAGTCTGGGCAGTCTGGCAATTCGGGACAGTCTGGGCAGTCTGGCAATTCGGGACAGTCTGGGCAGTCTGGCAATTCGGGACAGTCTGGGCAGTCTGGCAATTCGGGACAGTCTGGGCAGTCTGGCAATTCGGGACAGTCTGGGCAGTCTGGCAATTCGGGACAGTCTGGGCAGTCTGGCAATTCGGGACAGTCTGGGCAGTCTGGCAATTCGGGACAGTCTGGGCAGTCTGGCAATTCGGGACAGTCTGGGCAGTCTGGCAATTCGGGACAGTCTGGGCAGTCTGGCCACTCCGGCAGTTCAGGGCAGTCTGGCCACTCCGGCAGTTCAGGGCAGTCTGGCCACTCCGGCAGTTCAGGGCAGTCTGGCCACTCCGGCAGTTCAGGGCAGTCTGGCCACTCCGGCAGTTCAGGGCAGTCTGGCCACTCCGGCAGTTCAGGGCAGTCTGGCCACTCCGGCAGTTCAGGGCAGTCTGGCCACTCCGGCAGTTCAGGGCAGTCTGGCCACTCCGGCAGTTCAGGGCAGTCTGGCCACTCCGGCAGTTCAGGGCAGTCTGGCCACTCCGGCAGTTCAGGGCAGTCTGGCCACTCCGGCAGTTCAGGGCAGTCTGGCCACTCCGGCAGTTCAGGGCAGTCTGGCCACTCCGGCAGTTCAGGGCAGTCTGGCCACTCCGGCAGTTCAGCGCAGTCTGGCCACTCCGGCAGTTCAGCGCAGTCTGGCCACTCCGGCAGTTCAGCGCAGTCTGGCCACTCCGGCAGTTCAGCGCAGTCTGGCCACTCCGGCAGTTCAGCGCAGTCTGGTAAGGCACAAGGCGAAACACAGAACAATCACCCACAAATCACACATACAAACACACCCTAATATATGGAACTCTCAATCAAAGGCAGATAGACAACACCTGCCTTCAACTGAGAGTCCCAACCCCAATCAACCAAACATAGAAACACACAACCTAGACTAACCATAGAATTACTAAACATAAACCAAAACCCGTAATTACTAAATTAAACACCCTTTACACAAACACACCACCCCGAACCACAGAAAACAAATACCCCCTGCCACGCCCTGACCAAACTACAAAACAATTAACCTTATATACTGGCCAGGACGTGACAGTACCCCCCTTAAAGGTGCTACCCCAGAAGCACCTTAACAAAAAAATAACCCCAAGCAACACCAACAAAAAGTCCCCTTTTCTAAAGGGAGGGAAGGGAGGGTGGCTGCCGTCAACGACGGCACTGTGCTACACCCCCTCCCCAACCCACCTATTTCTGGAGGTGGCTCTGGCTCCGGCCGTTCCAGGCTGTCGGGCCACTCTGGCTTCGCCGGGGGGGCAGTCGGGGCAGTCTGGCAATTCGGGAGAGTCTGGGCAGTCTGGCAATTCGGGACAGTCTGGGCAGTCTGGCAATTCGGGACAGTCTGGGCAGTCTGGCAATTCGGGACAGTCTGGGCAGTCTGGCAATTCGGGACAGTCTGGGCAGTCTGGCAATTCGGGACAGTCTGGGCAGTCTGGCAATTCGGGACAGTCTGGGCAGTCTGGCAATTCGGGACAGTCTGGGCAGTCTGGCAATTCGGGACAGTCTGGGCAGTCTGGCAATTCGGGACAGTCTGGGCAGTCTGGCAATTCGGGACAGTCTGGGCAGTCTGGCCACTCCGGCAGTTCAGGGCAGTCTGGCCACTCCGGCAGTTCAGGGCAGTCTGGCCACTCCGGCAGTTCAGGGCAGTCTGGCCACTCCGGCAGTTCAGGGCAGTCTGGCCACTCCGGCAGTTCAGGGCAGTCTGGCCACTCCGGCAGTTCAGGGCAGTCTGGCCACTCCGGCAGTTCAGGGCAGTCTGGCCACTCCGGCAGTTCAGGGCAGTCTGGCCACTCCGGCAGTTCAGGGCAGTCTGGCCACTCCGGCAGTTCAGGGCAGTCTGGCCACTCCGGCAGTTCAGGGCAGTCTGGCCACTCCGGCAGTTCAGGGCAGTCTGGCCACTCCGGCAGTTCAGGGCAGTCTGGCCACTCCGGCAGTTCAGCGCAGTCTGGCCACTCCGGCAGTTCAGCGCAGTCTGGCCACTCCGGCAGTTCAGCGCAGTCTGGCCACTCCGGCAGTTCAGCGCAGTCTGGCCACTCCGGCAGTTCAGCGCAGTCTGGTAAGGCACAAGGCGAAACACAGAACAATCACCCACAAATCACACATACAAACACACCCTAATATATGGAACTCTCAATCAAAGGCAGATAGACAACACCTGCCTTCAACTGAGAGTCCCAACCCCAATCAACCAAACATAGAAACACACAACCTAGACTAACCATAGAATTACTAAACATAAACCAAAACCCGTAATTACTAAATTAAACACCCTTTACACAAACACACCACCCCGAACCACAGAAAACAAATACCCCCTGCCACGCCCTGACCAAACTACAAAACAATTAACCTTATATACTGGCCAGGACGTGACATATTGGTGGTATTTACAATGTTGTCTGTGGTCCGAACAACAATACATTGTGATATTCCATGATATGGACAGTCCCGCGTGCCACCGTTGGTAGAGCATGGTGCTTGTAATGCCAGGGTTGTGTGATTGAGACCAGTATAAAAATGTAGGACTAACTACTTACTCTAAGTCGCTCTGGACAAGAGCGTCTGCTAAATGCTTTTTTTTTTTAATAAGTTGTAATAATGTCTCCCAGCAGACAATAACAGCAGTATGCTCCCGTCTCTGCTCAGTCATTGTCAGAAAAATGGTTGTCTTGTATTGTGGCTCCGCTAGTGACTTCCTGGGATTAGGAGGTACTTCCTACTTGAAGGAACTTCCTCTTAGTACCTGAGGACCAGCAATTACCAAAGTACTTATACTCATAATGAATGAATGACAGGAAGGAAGGATGTGGAGGTGATAGCTCTGCCTGTTGCTCTCTCTTTACTTTCCTCTCTTCCTCATGGGCCCAAATACACATGTAGTGCTCTCATGGACATCAGAACAGCCATCACTAACCTCTCCCTGGACATCAGAACAGCCATCACTAACCTCTCCCTGGACATCAGAACAGCCATCACTAACCTCTCCCTGGACATCAGCACAGCCATCACTAACCTCTCCCTGGACATCAGAACAGCCATCACTAACCTCTCCCTGGACATCAGAACAGCCATCACTAACCTCTCCTTGGACATCAGAACAGCCATCACTAACCTCTCCCTGGACATCAGAACAGCCATCACTAACCTCTCCCTGGACATCAGCACAGCCATCACTAACCTCTCCCTGGACATCAGCACAGCCATCACTAACCTCTCCCTGGACATCAGCACAGCCATCACTAACCTCTCCCTGGACATCAGAACAGCCATCACTAACCTCCCCCTGGACATCTGAACAGCCATCACTAACCTCTCCCTGGACATCAGAACAGCCATCAGCCATCACTAACCTCTCCCTGGACATCAGAACAGCCATCACTAACCTCTCCCTGGACATCAGCACAGCCATCACTAACCTCTCCCTGGACATCAGAACAGCCATCACTAACCTCTCCCTGGACATCTGAACAGCCATCACTAACCTTCCCTGGACATCAGAACAGCCATCTGACACGCTGATCCTCAACATGGGGCCCCTCAGGTGTGTGTGCTTAGTCCCTCCTGTACTCCCTGTTCACCCACGACTCACCCAATAAGGACCAATCCTGGTCCAAACACAGCAACACAGTCGTAAAGAGGGTATGACATACAGCTGGCTGGCTATACGTTGTATCGGCAGGATAGAACAGCGGTGTCTGGTAAGACAAGGGATGACGAACTATGCATATATGCAAACAACAGCTGGTGCACGATATCTATGGAAGTCTCAAGGTTTGGCTCGCCTGAGGTAGAGTATCTCATGATATGCTGTAGACCACACTATTTACGCTAGAGAGTTTTCATCTGTATTATTCGTAGCTGTCTACATACCACCACAGACCGAGGCTGGCACTAAGACCGCACTCAATGAGCTGTATTCCACCATAAGCAAACAGGAAAACGCTCATCTAGAGACCGGGGACTGCAGGAAAACTTAAATCTGTTTTAACAAATTTCTATCAGCATGTTAAATGTGCAACCAGAGGGAAAACAACTCTAGACCACCTTTACTCTACACACAGAGACATGTACAAAGCTCTCCCTCGCCCTCCAATTGGCAAATCTGACCATAATTCTATCCTCCTGATTCCTGCATAGAAGCAACAAATTCAAACAGGAAGCACCAGTGACTCGGTCAATAAAAAGTGGTCAGATGAAGCAGATGCTAAGCTACAGGACTGTTTTGCTATCACAGACTGGAATATGTTCCGGGAATCTTCCGATGGCATTGAGGAGTACACCACATCTGTCATTGGCTTCATCAATAAGTGCATCGATGACGTCGTCCCCACAGTGACCGTACGTACATACCACAACCAGAAGTCATGGATTACAGACAACATCCGCACTGAGCTAAAGGCTCGAGCTGCCGCTTTCAAGGAGCGGGACTCTAACCCAGAAGCTTATAAGAAATCCTGCTATGACCTCCGACAAACCATAAAACAGGCAAAGCGTCAGTACAGGACTAAGATCGAATCGTACTACACCGGCTCCGACGCTTGTCGGATGTGGCAGGGCTTGCAAACCATTACAGACTACAAAGGGAAAAACAGCCAAGAGTTGCCCAGTGACACGAGCCTACCAGACGAGCTGAACTACTTCTATGCTCGCTTCGAGGCAAATAACACTGGAACATGCATGAGAGCACCAGCTGTTCCGGACGACTGAGTGATCACGCTCTCCACAGCCGATGTAAGTAAGACCTTTAAACAGGTCAACATTCACAAGGCCACAGGGCCAGATGGATTACCAGGACGTGTACTGCAAGCATATGCTGACCAACTGGCAAGTGTTTTCACTTATATTTTCAACCTCTCCCTGTCTGAGTCTGTAATACCAACATGTTTCAAGCAGACCACCATAGTCCCTGTATCCAAGAACACTAAGGTAACCTGTCTAAATGACTACCGACACGTAACACTCACGTCTGTAGCCATGAAGTGCTTTGAAAGGCTGGTCATGGTTCACATCAACACCATTATCCCAGAAACCCTAGACCCACTCAAATTTGCATACCGCCCTAACAGATTCACAGATGATGCAATCTCTACTGCACTCCACACTGCCCTTTCCCACCTGGACAAAAGGGACACCTATGAGAGAATGCTATTAATTGACTACAGCTCAGCATTCAACAGCGTAGTGCCCTCAAAGCTCATCAATAAGCTAAGGACCCTGGGACTAAACACCTCCCTCTGCAACTGGATCCTGGACTTCCTGATGGGCCGCCCCCAAATGGTAAGGATAGGTAACAGCACATCCGAGAGACCAATACAAACCGGTTGTCATAGCTTTTTGACAAAACTAGAAACCCGTTGTGTCAAGTCACTCTGGTTCACACTGACCGTGTGCAAGGCCAGAAGAATTATCAGATCTTTCTCTCTCTCTGTCACGGATGCCATTGTTGACTTTAGTTTGAAGATGTACTCCGGAGCAACACTTTTGCAGTTCTCCATTATATCTTTCAAAAAGCCACGGTAACAAGGATTATCTACTCATACTGAGCAGCTCATGTTATAAACAGAAGGTGCTACATGGCAGACCAATCCGAACTCATCTCTCGGCATGTCCAGCCCATTCATTATCTCAGCCAATCATGGCTAGCGGGAAGCTTCCTGTCTTTTCTGTGGCTAAACCAACTAGGCATATTGACAGATGGCATACACATTATTTTTTTTTAAGGCACATGAAAGTTCACATGTTCGAGGAGACATTTCTGCAAAAAAACATATTTTGATTTAAAAAATGTATGATAGTCGTGACGTGCAACATACGCCTAGTTTCCGGAAACGAGTCACATGTAGGTAGCGGTAAAAGGCAGGATAAATAACAGAGTAGCAGCAGAGTGGAGAGCGTCAGTGTCTATTTTATTATTATTTAATTGAACCCTTATTTAACCCTTTATTTAACCCTGATTTTACCCTTATTTAACCCTTATTTAACCCTGATTTTTTACTCTTATTTAACCCTTATTTAACCCTTGTTTAACCCTTATTTAATCCAGATTTTTTTATCTTATTTAACCCTTATTTAACCCTTATTTAACCCTATTTAACCCTTTTTAAACCCTTTTTTAACTCTTATTTGAGCCTTATTTAACCCATATTAACCATTATTTTACTCTTATTTAACCCTTATTTAACCATTATTTGACCCTTATTTAACCCTTATTTTACCCTTATTTAACCCTTATTTGACCCTTATTTAACCCTTATTTAACCATTATTTAACCATTATTTTACCCTTATGTAACCCTTATTTCTCATTTACAGCAATGACCTTGAGAATAGTTACAGAAGAGAGGAAGGGGGATGAATGAGCCAATTGGAAGCTGGGAATGATTAGATGTGAGTGTGTATCAACATGCACGTGTGTGTGTTTTGTGTGTGTGAGCGTGTCTGTTCTGTCTGTGTGTGTGTGTGTGTGTGTGTGTGTGTGTGTGTGTGTGTGTGTGTGTGTGTGTGTGTGTGTGTGTGTGTGTGTGTGTGTGTGTGTGTGTGTGTGTGTGTGTGTGTGTGTGTGTGTGTGTGAGAGAGTGTGAGAGTGTGAGAGTGTGAGAGAGTGTGAGAGTGTATGTGTGTGTGGAGAATCAGTTTAGTATGTGTGAGTGTGTGGGTAGAGTCCATTGAGTGTGCCTAGAGCTGTTGCAAGAGAGTCATTGCAAATGAAAAGGGGCCCAATGCAAAAAGTCTGAGTAGCCATTTGATTAACTGTTCAGCAGTCTTATGGCTTGGGGGTAGAAGCTCTTAAGGAGCCTTTTGGTCCCAGACTTGGGGCTCTGGAACCCCTTGCCGTGCGGTAGCAGAAAGAACAATCCATGACTTGGGTGGCTGGAGTCTTTGACCATTTTTAGGGTCTTCCTCTGACACTGCCTGGTATAGAGGTCCTGGATGGCAGGAAGCTTGGCACCAGTGATGTACTGGGCTGTACTCACTATCTTCCGTATCGCCTTGCGGCCGGATGCCGAGGAGTTGCCATACCAGGCGGTGATGTAGCCAGTCAATATGCTCTCTATGGTGCAGCTACAGCACTTTTTGAGGATCTGAGGGCCTATGACAAATCTTTTCAGCCTCCTGAGTGGGAAGAGGCGTTGTCGTGCCCTATTCCCTGACTGTGTTGGCGTGTTTGGACCATGATAGTTTGTTGGTGACGTGGACACCAAGGAACTTGAAGGACTGGACCCGCTCCACTACAGCCCCGTCGATGTGGATGGGGGCGTGCTCGGCCCTCCGTTTCCTGTAGTCCACCATCAGCTCCTTTGTCTTGCTGACCTTGAGGGAGAGGTCTCTGACCTCCTCCCTATAGCTGTAGTCAATGAACAGCATTCTCACGTAGGTGTTCCTTTTGTCCAGGTGGGAAAGGGAAGTGTGGAGTGCAATAGAGATTGCGTCATCTGTGGATCTGTTGGGGCGGTATGAGAATTGGAGTCGATCCAGGGTGTCTGGGATGATGGTGCTGATGTGAGCCGTGACCAGCCTTTCAAATCATTTCATGGATACAGATGTCAGTGCTACAGGACGATAGTCATTTAGACAGGTTACCTTGGTGTTCTCAGGCAGCGGGACTATGGGGTTTTTGTTGAAACATGTCGGTATTACAGACTGGGTCAGGGAGAGTCAAGGTTGGAAAGGTGGTTAGTAAGATGGTTAGTTAGGGTTAGTTAGGGTTAGTAAGGGTTAATAAGATGGTTAGTAATGGTTAGTAAGGGTTAATAAGATGGTTAGCAATGGTTAGTTAGGGTTAGTAAGATGGTTAGTTAGGGTTAGTAAGATGGTTAGTAAAGGTTAGTAAGGGTTAGTAAGATGGTTAGTAAGGGTTAGTAAGATGGTTAGTAAGGGTTAGTAAGATGGTTAGTAAGGGTTAGTTAGGGTTAGTAAGATGGTTAGCAATGGTTAGTTAGGGTTAGTAAGATGGTTAGTAAGGGTTAATAAGATGGTTAGCAATGGTTAGTTAGGGTTAGTAAGATGGTTAGTTAGGGTTAGTAAGATGGTTAGCAATGGTAAGTTAGGGTTAGTAAGATGGTTAGTAAGGGTTAGTAAGGGTTAATAAGATGGTTAGTAAGGGTTAGTTAGGGTTAATAAGATGGTTAGTAAGGGAGATAGCCAGGCCTTCTGTGAGGCCACAGTTTCACATCCAGTCAGCTAGGAAGGAAGGATCCATCCAGTCAGCTAGGAAGGAAGGATCCATCCAGTCAGCTAGGAAGTAAGGATCCATCTAGTCAGCTAGGAAGGAAGGATCCATCCAGTCAGCTAGGAAGGAAGGATCCATCCAGTCAGCTAGGAAGGAAGGATCCATCCAGTCAGCTAGGAAGGAAGGATCCATCCAGTCAGCTAGGAAGGAAGGATCCATCCAGTCAGCTAGGAAGGAAGGATCCATCCAGTCAGCTAGGAAGGAAGGATCCATCCAGTCAGCTAGGAAGGAAGGATCCATCCAGTCAGCTAGGAAGGAAGGATCCATCCAGTCAGCTAGGAAGGAAGGATCCATCCAGTCAGCTAGGAAGGAAGGATCCATCTAGTCAGCTAGGAAGGAAGGATCCATCTAGTCAGCTAGGAAGGAAGGATCCATCCAGTCAGCTAGGAAGGAAGGATCCATCCAGTCAGCTAGGAAGGAAGGATCCATCCAGTCAGCTAGGAAGGAAGGATCCATCCAGTCAGCTAGGAAGGAAGGATCCATCCAGTCAGCTAGGAAGGAAGGATCCATCCAGTCAGCTAGGAAGGAAGGATCCATCTAGTCAGCTAGGAAGGAAGGATACATCCAGTCAGCTAGGAAGGAAGGATCCATCCAGTCAGCTAGGAAAGAAGGATCCATCTAGTCAGCTAGGAAGGAAGGATCCATCCAGTCAGCTAGGAAGGAAGGATCCATCCAGTCAGCTAGGAAAGAAGGATCCATCCAGTCAGCTAGGAAGGAAGGATCCATCTAGTCAGCTAGGAAGGAAGGATCCATCCAGTCAGCTAGGAAGGAAGGATCCATCCAGTCAGCTAGGAAGGAAGGATCCATCCAGTCAGCTAGGAAGGAAGGATCCATCCAGTCAGCTAGGAAGGAAGGATCCATCCAGTCAGCTAGGAAGGAAGGATCCATCCAGTCAGCTAGGAAGGAAGGATCCATCCAGTCAGCTAGGAAGGAAGGATCCATCCAGTCAGCTAGGAAGGAAGGATCCATCCAGTCAGCTAGGAAAGAAGGATCCATCCAGTCAGCTAGGAAGGAAGGATCCATCTAGTCAGCTAGGAAGGAAGGATCCATCCAGTCAGCTAGGAAGGAAGGATCCATCCAGTCAGCTAGGAAGGAAGGATCCATCCAGTCAGCTAGGAAGGAAGGATCCATCCAGTCAGCTAGGAAGGAAGGATCCATCCAGTCAGCTAGGAAGGAAGGATCCATCTAGTCAGCTAGGAAGGAAGGATCCATCCAGTCAGCTAGGAAGGAAGGATCCATCCAGTCAGCTAGGAAGGAAGGATCCATCCAGTCAGCTAGGAAGGAAGGATCCATCTAGTCAGCTAGGAAGGAAGGATCCATCCAGTCAGCTAGGAAGGAAGGATCCATCCAGTCAGCTAGGAAGGAAGGATACACCCAGTCAGCTAGGAAGGAAGGATACACCCAGTCAGCTAGGAAGGAAGGATCCATCCAGTCAGCTAGGAAGGAAGGATCCATCCAGTCAGCTAGGAAGGAAGGATCCATCCAGTCAGCTAGGAAGTAAGGATCCATCCAGTCAGCTAGGAAGGAAGGATACACCCAGTCAGCTAGGAAGGAAGGATCCATCCAGTCAGCTAGGAAGGAAGGATCCATCCAGTCAGCTAGGAAGGAAGGATCCATCCAGTCAGCTAGGAAGGAAGGATCCATCCAGTCAGCTAGGAAGGAAGGATCCATCCAGTCAGCTAGGAAGGAAGGATCCATCCAGTCAGCTAGGAAGGAAGGATCCATCCAGTCAGCTAGGAAGGAAGGATCCATCCAGTCAGCTAGGAAGGAAGGATCCATCTAGTCAGCTAGGAAGGAAGGATCCATCCAGTCAGCTAGGAAGGAAGGATCCATCCAGTCAGCTAGGAAGGAAGGATCCATCCAGTCAGCTAGGAAGGAAGGATCCATCCAGTCAGCTAGGAAGGAAGGATCCATCCAGTCAGCTAGGAAGGAAGGATCCATCCAGTCAGCTAGGAAGGACGGCTCAGGGGCAGCTACTTTTATTGCCCCGGACGTTTCTAGAAAGACTAATGTGTGTTTGCACAAAACAGTTGTAAGGAAATTTGCAGGATTACAAATGACAAATTTCCATAATTTTTTATGTGTTTTTGTATTGTGTTTATGAAAGGATTGGCAAAGAAAGTATCAAAATATAAATAAATGTTAATGGAAAAGTTAGCTAAAAAAAAATTGTCAATGTTTTGAGAACAATTCTTACTGTGGAAAACAAATATGTCTGACAAAAAGGTTACCATGACAACCGTGCCATTCAGAGCCACCAATCCACCGGCTCTAAACGAGTAGAAGTAATAAGCATTCTTTTCTGACATGTCCTTGTTTATAGGAGTGCAGCTCTAGCATGTAAAGAGAGACACATGGAAATTCTTCTCTTCCCTGGAATAAAGTAACTAAGAATCTCTCCCTCTCTCTGTCTCTCTCTCTCTCCCACTTCCCCCCCCCTCTCTCTCTCTCTCTCTCTCTCTCTCTCTCTCTGCTCTCTCTCTCTCTCTCTCTCTCTCTATCCCACTTCCCCCTCCCTCTCTCTCTCTCGCTCGCTCTCTCTCTCTCTCGCTCTCTCTCTCTCTCCCACTTCCCCCTCCCTCTCTCTCTCTCCCTCTCTCTCCCCTCTCTCTCTCTCTCTCTCTCCCTCTTCCCCCTCCCTCTCTCTCTTCCCCCTCCCTCTCCCTCTCTCTCTTCCCCCTCCCTCTCCCTATCTCCCTGTCTTTCCCCCCTCTCTCTTTATTTCCTCCTCCCTCCCTCCCCCCCCCCCCTCCCTCCCTCCCTCCCTCACCCCCTCTCTCTTTCTTTACCTCTGCCCCTCCCTCTTGCCCCTTCTCTATTTTTCTCCTTCCTTCTCCCTCCTCCCTTCTCCTCTACTTGCTAAAAAACCGTCCCCCAGACTAGCTTCCCTGCATGTCAGTCGATCATCGTTTCAACTTGACATCCTGACCCGAACATTACATTTATTGATCTTCATTTTATTTGGATGTAAGGAACTCTTAGCTCTTTTAAATTAATCCAGGTTAATAAGTCTTGGAGCTCGTCCCTCACCCACAGCATGAATAGAGCTCTCTGTTAGTCCATCCAACCCTTTGCGCCAGCCGGCTACGGCTCGGCCACCCAGCTTTATGGGAATCTGCAGTGAATTAGAAAATCTGTCAGTGGGAGAGAGAGGAGGGGGGAGGAATTGGGTGGGGGGGACGGAGTGAGCGGACGGGCCGGTGTAGATATGCCGTGTCGCTATACCTGTAAAAGAAGTGCTCTTTTGTCCATTATCTCTCCTGTTGGTCGGCTTACCTGGACAGGGTCAAGCTGGAGGTCAATAGCATGGCCAGAAGGCTGCTTCATGACTGACTGGCTGGGTGAGGGGGTTGGGGAGAGGCTGGTGAGGTGTGGGGGTGGGGGGAGAGGCTGGCTGGGTGAGGGGGTTGGGGAGAGGCTGGTGAGGTGAGGGGTGGGGGGAGAGGCTGGTGAGGTGTGGGGGTGGGGGGAGAGGCTGGCTGGGTGAGTGGGTGGGTGGGGGAGAGGCTGGTGAGGTGAGGGGTGGGGGGAGAGGCTGGCTGAGTGAGGGGGTTGGGGAGAGGCTGGTGAGGTGAGGGGGTTGGGCAGAGGCTGGTGAGGTGAGGGGGTTGGGGAGAGGCTGGTGAGGTGTGGGGGTGGGGGAGAGGCTGGTGAGGTGTGGGGGTTGGGGAGAGGCTGGTGAGGTGTGGGGGTGGGGGAGAGTCTGGTGAGGTGTGGGGGTGGGGGGAGAGTCTGGTGAGGTGTGGGGGTGGGGGAGAGGCTGGTGAGGTGTGGGGGTGGGGGGAGAGGCTGGTGAGGTGTGGGGGGTGGGGGGAGAGGCTGGCTGGGTGAGGGGGTGGGGGAGAGGCTGGTGAGGTGTGGGGGTGGGGGGAGAGGCTGGCTGGGTGAGGGGGTGGGGGAGAGGCTGGGTGGGTGAGGCGGTTGGGGGAGAGGCTGGTGAGGTGTGGGGGTGGGGGCAGAGGCTGGTGAGGTGTGGGGGTGGGGGGAGAGGCTGGCTGGGTGTGGGGGTGGGGGGGAGAGGCTGGCTGGGTGTGGGGGTGGGGGGAGAGGCTGGCTGGGTGTGGGGGTTGGGGAGAGGCTGGTGAGGTGTGGGGGTGGGGGCAGAGGCTGAGGGGAACTATTGTTAACAGAGAGGCTGCAGAGAGAAAGAGAGAAGAAGAGAGAGATGTCATCCTCCCGTACCTCCAGGTGTATACCTACCTGTCCAGGTAGACTACCTCCAGGTATGTACCTACCTGTCCAGGTAGACTACCTCCAGGTATGTACCTACCTGTCCAGGTAGACTACTTCCAGGTGTATACCTACCTGTCCAGGTAGACTACCTCCAGGTATGTACCTACCTGTCCAGGTAGACTACCTCCAGGTATGTACCTACCTGTCCAGGTAGACTACTTCCAGGTGTATACCTACCTGTCCAGGTAGACTACCTCCAGGTATGTACCTACCTGTCCAGGTAGACTACCTCCAGGTATGTACCTACCTGTCCAGGTAGACTACCTCCAGGTATGTACCTACCTGTCCAGGTAGACTACTTCCAGGTGTATACCTACCTGTCCAGGTAGACTACCTCCAGGTATGTACCTACCTGTCCTGGTAGACTACCTCCAGGTGTGTACCTATCTGTCCAGGTAGATTACCTCCAGGTGTGTCCGCTCTCTATGTTGCTGTTTATCGTTCCCCTGGTAATAAATTCAAGTGAAATGTGATCATTTTCATCTTTGGATTCTGTAAGGGGGGAGTGAGAGAGAGAGAGATGAATGAGAGAGGACGCTGAGGAGAGGATTAGTCTTATTTGACTGGATATTTTCAAACCAGTCAAGCATTTGTCAACAACCCCAATAAACCGAAACAGACAGCTTTACGTTCGTTCTGCCCAGCGCAAACCTGACTGCAATTTAAACAACACTGGACTGCTTACTGCACCGTGTGTGTGTGTGTGTGTGTGTGTGTGTGTGTGTGTGTGTGTGTGTGTGTGTGTGTGTGTGTGTGTGTGTGTGTGTGTGTGTGTGTGTGTGTGTGTGTGTGTGTGTGTGTGTGTGTTGTCCATAACGGATTATTCATTTCTGCTTACAAAGCAACCACAAATGTCTTGTAGGGAGTCGAGTCACTCAGAAGAAACATAATGTTAAATACAACCATGTTAAGTACAACAATGCATGTCGCTCGGCCGGGGAGCTCCAACCAAACACTAACTCTGGTTCCAAATGGCTGCCCTTTCCCTACATAGTACACTACATCCTTTGGGCCCTGGTCTAAAGTAATGAACTATATGGGGAATAGGGTTCCATAGGGCTCTGGTCGAAAGTAGAGCACTATATAGGGAATAGGGTGCCATAGGGCTCTGGTCTAAAGTAGAGCACTATTAGGGAATAGGGTGCCATAGGGCTCTGGTCTAAAGTAGTGCACTATGTAGTGCATAGGGTACCATAGGGCTCTGGTCTAAAGTAGTGCACTATGTAGGGAATAGGGTTGCATAGGGCTCTGGTCTAAAGTAGTGCACTATGTAGGGTATAGGGTTCCATAGGGCTCTGGTCTAAAGTAGTGCACTATAATAGGGAATAGGGTGACATTTTGAACGTAGCCTAACGCTATGCTAATCATGAATTGATCTCTTCATGACGTAGCCCTCCATTCTTGGAAAACTATGTTGTCACTGCATTCACTAACTGCCTCAGCGGAGTGGCAGGGACAGAGGACAGGGAGGGTAGGAGAGAGAGAGGGGGGAGAGAGAGGGGGGAGAGAGAGATAGAGAGTGAGAGAGAAAGAGAGAGAGAGAGAGAGAGAGAGAAAGGGGGAGAGAGAGAGAGAGAGGGGGAGGGAGCGAGGGAGAGGGGGAGAGAGAGGGGAGAGAGAGAGAGGGGGAGAGGGGGAGAGAGAGAGAGGGGGAGAAGGGGAGAGAGAGTGGGCGAGAGGGGAGGAGGGGAGAGAGAGAGGGAGGAGAGAGGGAGGAGAGAGAGAGGGGGAGAGAGAGGGGAGAGAGAGAGAGGGGGGAGAGTTAAGGAGGGAGGGAGTTAATGAGGGAGGGAAGGGAAGGGAACATGTTCGCAAAGCAGATCACCTGTTGCTCAACCAAAATAGGACACAACTTGAGATTCAATTTTAGCTGCAGGCTGGCTGGGGGCCGGGTAGGGCTGGGCTGGGGGCCAGGGGTAATGGATAGAGCTGGGGCCGGGTAGGGCTGGGGGCCAGGGGTAATGGATAGAGCTGGGGCCGGGTAGGGCTGGGGGCCAGGGGTAATGGATAGAGCTGGGGGCCGGGTAGGGCTGGGCTGGGGGCCAGGGGTAATGGACAGAGCTGGGGCCGGGTAGGGCTGGGGGCCAGGGGTAATGGACAGAGCTGGGGCCGGGTAGGGCTGGGAGCCAGGGGTAATGGACAGAGCTGGGGCCGGGTAGGGCTGGGGGCCAGGGGTAATGGATAGAGCTGGAGGCCGGGTAGGGCTGGGGGCCAGGGGCAATGGATAGAGCTGGGGCCGGGTAGGGCTGGGCTGGGAGCCAGGGGTAATGGATAGAGCTGGGGGCCGGGTAGGGCTGGGGGCCAGGAGTAATGGATAGATCTGGGGCTGGGTAGGGCTGGGGGCCAGGAGTAATGGATTGAGCTGGAGAGTTACCGTTCTGTAGGTTTTCACTACAACCATGTTACTGGAGAGATAACATCCTGAAAGTTTTCACTACAACCCTAACCTAGCACACCTGATTCTAACAATTAGGTGGTTGATAAAGTGAATCAGGTAAGTTACAACTGAGGTTGGAGAGAGAACCTACAGGAAGGTTGGAGAGAGAACCTACAGAAAGGTTGGAGAGAGAACCTACAGGAAGGTTGGAGAGAGAACCTACAGGAAGGTTGGAGAGAGAACCTACAGGAAGGTTGGAGAGAGAACCTACAGGAAGGTTGGAGAGAGAACCTACAGGAAGGTTGGAGAGAGAACCTACAGGAAGGTTGGAGAGAGAACCTACAGGAAGGTTGGAGAGAGAACCTACAGGAAGGTTGGAGAGAGAACCTACAGGAAGGTTGGAGAGAGAACCTACAGGAAGGTTGGAGAGAGAACCTACAGGAAGGTTGGAGAGAGAACCTACAGGAAGGTTGGAGAGAGAACCTACAGGAAGGTTGGAGAGAGAACCTACAGGAAGGTTGGAGAGAGAACCTACAGGAAGGTTGGAGAGAGAACCTACAGGAAGGTTGGAGAGAGAACCTACAGGAAGGTTGGAGAGAGAACCTACAGGAAGGTTGGAGAGAGAACCTACAGGAAGGTTGGAGAGAGAACCTACAGGAAGGTTGGAGAGAGAACCTACAGGAAGGTTGGAGAGAGAACCTACAGGAAGGTTGGAGAGAGAACCTACAGGAAGGTTGGAGAGAGAACCTACAGGAAGGTTGGAGAGAGAACCTACAGGAAGGTTGGAGAGAGAACCTACAGAAAGGTTGGAGAGAGAACCTACAGGAAGGTTGGAGAGAGAACCTACAGGAAGGTTGGAGAGAGAACCTACAGGAAGGTTGGAGAGAGAACCTACAGGAAGGTTGGAGAGAGAACCTACAGGAAGGTTGGAGAGAGAACCTACAGGAAGGTTGGAGAGAGAACCTACAGGAAGGTTGGAGAGAGAACCTACAGGAAGGTTGGAGAGAGAACCTACAGGAAGGTTGGAGAGAGAACCTACAGGAAGGTTGGAGAGAGAACCTAAAGGAAGGTTGGAGAGAGAACCTACAGGAAGGTTGGAGAGCCCTGCTCTACACTACATTTGACCAGAAACCCATGGAACCTGATACGAAGGAATGTACTACATAGGTAACAGGGTGACCATCCTACCCATGCTAGATTACGGAGACTGGCAGGTAAGGGTGTTCTCAAGCGGCTAGATGTTCTTTACCATTCGGCCATCAGATTTGCCACCACTGCACTCTATACTCCTCTGTAAACTGGTCATCTCTATATACCCGTCGCAAACCCACTGGTTGATGCTTATTTATAAAACCCTCTTAGGCCTCACTCCCCCCTATCTGAGATATCTACTGCAGCCCTCATCCTCCACATACAACACCCGTTCTGCCAGTCACATTCTGTTAAAGGTCCCCAAAGCACACACATCCCTGGGTCGCTCCTCTTTTCAGTTCGCTGCAGCTAGCGACTGGAACGAGCTGCAACAAACAGTCAAACTGGACAGTTTTATCTCCATCTCTCAATACCTTCTTTCCCTTTGTGCCGTTGTCTGTGCCCATTAATGTTTGTGTTGCTACCATGTTTATGTTATGTTGTGTTGCTTCCATGTTGTGTTGTTGTCTTAGGACTCTGTTTATGTAGTGTTGTGTTGTCTTGTCATGATGTTTGTTTTGTCCTATATTTATATTTGATTTATTTATATAAATGTAATCCCAAGCTCTCGTCCCCGCAGGAGGCCTTTTTCCTTTTGGTAGGCCGCCGTTGTAAATAAGAATTTGTTCTTAACTGACTTGCCTAGTTAAATAAAGGTTAAGTAAATAAATACATTAATTAATAAATAAAAATAGGGTGCATTTTAGACTCTGAGACACAGAAAGGGGTGACAGTGACAGGACAGGTGTGACAGAGACAGGACAGGGGTGACAGGACAGGGGTGACAGGACAGAGGTGACAGGACAGAGGTGACAGTGTCAGGACAGGGGTGACAGGACAGGGGTGACAGGACAGAGGTGACAGGACAGAGGTGACAGTGTCAGGACAGGGGTGACAGGACAGGGGTGACAGGACAGGGGTGACAGGACAGAGGTGACAGGACAGGGGTGACAGGACAGGGGTGACAGGACAGGGGTGACAGGACAGGGGTGACAGGACAGGGGTGACAGGACAGGGGTGACAGGACAGAGGTGACAGTGACAGGGGTGACAGGACAGGGGTGACAGGACAGGGGTGACAGGACAGAGGTGACAGGACAGAGGTGACAGGACAGAGGTGACAGTGACAGTAGATGACTAACGATGACTAGCCCCTTCTACCTCTCTACGTTCTGTGTGTTAACAGGTTGGTCCCCAAAACATGACATCATCCCAAACACAACAACAAAGAAATCAAGGCAGCAAAACAGAAACAGAATGTATTTTCCATGGAAAAGTCACTTCCTTCTCACTAAAATGTGTGTTGCTGCACACTCCTGCCTGTCACTGACCAAATGCAGCTTCGCTTAATCTGTTGTAACCCTAGATTGAAGAACATCATCAAAAGATTACGACTCAAATAATCACAACGTGGAATAAACAAAATATCAAAGAGAGATGAACGAAAGGAAAAATACATTTCATGTGAATAATACAGAGTGTTCGTCGCAAATGGCACCCTATTCCCTACACAGTGCACTACTTTTGACTTGAACCCTATGGACCCCGATCAAGAGTAGTGGGACGATGTAGGGAAAAGGGTGCCATTTGAGACGCCTCCATTTCAGACTGAATCCCTTCCACTGCAGTCATATTGCTACTCCATCCTGCATTCAATTTACGATGTACTTCACCGCCATATTAAAACAGAATAAACCAAAAACAAATATTTGTTTTTGTTTCTTCCCTGGAAGTGTAGCTCTTTGAAATACAAACCAGACGCCTTCATACTGGTGCTGTGAAATCTAACGTGACAACGCTTCACTTGTCTCTTCTCTCTTCCTCGGGCCCACTCTTCTCTAAACTGCTACCCGGAGCAGATGTTTCAGTTATTTACCATGTGGAAAATATATATATTTTCTGCTGTTTAATGCGTAGTGGCGTCTCAGTGCTGTAATTAGGGTGTTTCATGAAGACATGTTAGTCCTACAGGGATCTGTTACATCTAACCTCAACCCCAGGTCCTCCACAGACATAATACACAACCCTCCACATAGAGACATAATACACAACCCTCCATATAGACACAACCCTCCATATAGAGACATAATACACAACCCTCCATATAGAGACATAATACACAACCCTCCATATAGAGACATAATACACAACCCTCCACATAGAGACATAATACACAACCCTCCATATAGAGACATCCCTCCACATAGACACAACCCTCCATATAGAGACAACCCTCCACATAGACACAACCCTCCATATAGAGACATAATACACAACCCTCCATATAGACACAACCCTCCATATAGACACAACCCTCCATATAGAGACATATACACTCATAACACAACCCTCCATATAGAGACATATAACAACATAGACACAACCCTCCATATAGAGACATATTACACAACCCTCCATATAGACACAACCCTCCATATAGAGACATATTACACAACCCTCCATATAGCAACACAACCCTCCATATAGAGACATATTACACAACCCTCCATATAGACACAACCCTCCATATAGAGACATATTACACAACCCTCCATATAGACACAACCCTCCATATAGAGACATATTACACAACCCTCCATATAGACACAACCCTCCATATAGAGACATATTACACAACCCTCCATATAGAGACAACCCTCCATATAGAGACATATTACACAACCCTCCATATAGACACAACCCTCCATATAGAGACATATTACACAACCCTCCATATAGACACAACCCTCCATATAGAGACATATTACACAACCCTCCATATAGACACAACCCTCCATATAGACACAACCCTCCATATAGACACAACCCTCCATATAGAGACATAATACACAACCCTCCATATAGACACAACCCTCCATATAGACACAACCCTCCATATAGACACAACCCTCCATATAGAGACATAATACACAACCCTCCATATAGAGACATAATACACAACCCTCCATATAGAGACATAATACACAACCCTCCATATAGACACAACCCTCCATATAGAGACAACCCTCCATATAGAGACATAATACACAACCCTCCATATAGAGACATAATACACAACCCTCCATATAGAGACAACCCTCCATATAGACACATAATACACAACCCTCCATATAGACACAACCCTCCATATAGAGACATATTACACAACCCTCCATATAGACACAACCCTCCATATAGACACAACCCTCCATATAGACACAACCCTCCATATAGAGACATAATACACAACCCTCCATATAGACACAACCCTCCATATAGACACAACCCTCCATATAGACACAACCCTCCATATAGACACAACCCTCCATATAGAGACATAATACACAACCCTCCATATAGACACAACCCTCCATATAGACACAACCCTCCATATAGACACAACCCTCCATATAGAGACACATGCATGTGGTGGTCTGGGAGAGGATTTGCATCCATTTGATGATGGATGCAAATCAGGAATGTAGTGAAGTAAAAGTTTGGAAAAATATAAATAGTAAAGTACAGATACCCCCAGAAACTACTTAAGTAATACTTTAAAGTACACCACTGTATATTTTCTGGGTGATTTAAATATTGACTGGCTTTCATCAAGCTGCCCCACTCAAGACAAAGTTTCAAACTGTAACCAGTGGCTGCAACATGGTTCAGGTTATCAGTCAACCTACCAGGGTAGTTACAAACAGCACAGGAATTAAATCATCCACATGTATTGATCACATCTTTACTAACACTGTAGAAATCTGCTCTAAAGCAGTATCCACATCCATCAGATGTAGTGGTCACAATACAGTAGCCATATCTAGGAAAAGCAACGTTCTGAAGGGCTGTTTATATAATATGGTGTAGATGAGGTCCAACAAGAAGTTTTGTGGTGATTCCTATATTGAAGATGTAAATGATATTTGCTGGTCTGTGGTGTGTAACGAGGAATGCTGTACTTGACACATTTATGAAATTGATAATATGCATGTCAATCTTTCTTGGCTCAAAAGTAGTGGAGAGATTGACTGCATCACTACTTGTCTTTCTATAAGGTATTGACATTTTGAAATCTCTGAGCTGTCTGTTCAAACAGTTAACCCACAGCTCAGACACACGTGGATACCCCACAAGACATGCCCACCATAGGTCTCTTCACAAACCACAAGTCCAGAACAGACTATGGGAGGTGCACAGTACTACATAGAGCCATGACTACATGGAACTCTTTTCCACATCAGGTAACTCAGTGAAGCTGTAGAAACAGATTAAAGAAATAGATACAACTATACCTTACGGAATAGCGGGGACTGTGAAAAAGATACACACACACACACACACACACACACACACACACACACACACACACACACACACACACACACACACACACACACACACACACACACACACACACACACACAAGAGTAACACACACACACACACACACACACACACACACACACACACACACACACACACACACACACACACACACACACATACACACAGGGTAACACACACACACACACACACACACACGCAAATTTGAATCTAATATTGTTTATGCTGTTGTATTATTGATTTTGTATTGTAGATATATTGTGGTAGATCAGTGTGTAATAATGTGTTATGTATTGTAGATATATTGTGGTAGATCAGTGTGTAATAATGTGTTATGTATTGTAGATATATTGTGGTAGATCAGTGTGTAATAATGTGTTATGTATTGTAGATATATTGTGGTAGATCAGTGTGTAATAATGTGTTTTGTATTGTAGATATATTGTGGTAGATCAGTGTGTATTAATGTGTTATGTATTGTAGATATATTGTGGTAGATCAGTGTGTATTCATGTGTTATGTATTGTAGATATATTATGGTAGATCAGTGTGTAATAATGTGTTATGTATTGTAGATATATTGTGGTAGATCAGTGTGTAATAATGTGTTATGTATTGTAGATATATTATGGTAGATCAGTGTGTAATAATGTGTTATGTATTATAGATATATTATGGTAGATCAGTGTGTAATAATGTGTTATGTATTGTAGATATATTATGGTAGATCAGTGTGTAATAATGTGTTATGTATTATAGATATATTATGGTAGATCAGTGTGTAATAAGGTGTTGTGTTATATGCTGTTTTATTGTATGTCATTGTAATTAGATCTGTTTCCTTGGCAGGAACTAATGGGGATCCATAATAAACCCCAGGAAGAGTAGCTGCTGCCTTGGCAGGAACTAATGGGGATCCATAATAAACCCCAGGAAGAGTAGCTGATGCCTTGGCAGGAACTAATGGGGATCCATAATAAACCCCAGGAAGAGTAGCTGCTGCCTTGTCAGGAACTAATGGGGATCCATAATAAACCCCAGGAAGAGTAGCTGCTGCCTTGTCAGGAACTAATGGGGATCCATAATAAACCCCAGGAAGAGTAGCTGCTGCCTTGGCAGGAACTAATGGGGATCCATAATAAACCCCCAGGAAGAGTAGCTGCTGCCTTGGCAGGAACTAATGGGGATCCATAATAAACCCCAGGAAGAGTAGCTGCTGCCTTGTCAGGAACTAATGGGGATCCATAATAAACCCCAGGAAGAGTAGCTGCTGCCTTGGCAGGAACTAATGGGGATCCATAATAAACCCCAGGAAGAGTAGCTGCTGCCTTGTCAGGAACTAATGCGGATCCATAATAAACCCCAGGAAGAGTAGCTGCTGCCTTGGCAGGAACTAATGGGGATCCATAATAAACCCCAGGAAGAGAAGCTGCTGCCTTGACAGGAACTAATGGGGATCCATAATAAACCCCAGGAAGAGTAGCTGCTGCCTTGGCAGGAACTAATGGGGATCCATAATAAACCCCAGGAAGAGTAGCTGCTGCCTTGTCAGGAACTAATGGGAATCCATAATAAACCCCAGGAAGAGTAGCTGCTGCCTTGTCAGGAACTAATGGGGATCCATAATAAACCCCCAGGAAGAGTAGATGCTGCCTTGGCAGGAACTAATGGGGATCCATAATAAACCCCAGGAAGAGTAGCTGCTGCCTTGGCAGGAACTAATGGGGATCCATAATAAACCCCAGGAAGAGTAGCTGCTGCCTTTGCAGGAACTAATGGGGATCCATAATAAACCCCAGGAAGAGTAGCTGCTGCCTTGGCAGGAACTAATGGGGATCCATAATAAACCCCAGGAAGAGTAGCTGCTGCCTTGGCAGGAACTAATGGGGATCCATAATAAACCCCAGGAAGAGTAGCTGCTGCCTTGGCAGGAACTAATGGGGATCCATAATAAACCCCAGGAAGAGTAGCTGCTGCCTTGGCAGGAACTAATGGAGATCCATAATAAACCCCAGGAAGAGTAGCTGCTGCCTTGGCAGGAACTAATGGGGATCCATAATAAACCCCAGGAAGAGTAGCTGCTGCCTTGGCAGGAACTAATGGGGATCCATAATAAACCCCAGGAAGAGTAGCTGCTGCCTTGGCAGGAACTAATGGGGATCCATAATAAACCCCAGGAAAAGTAGCTGCTGCCTTGGCAGGAACTAATGGGGATCCATAATAAACCCCAGGAAGAGTAGCTGCTGCCTTGGCAGGAACTAATGGGGATCCATAATAAACCCCCAGGAAGAGTAGCTGCTGCCTTGGCAGGAACTAATGGGGATCCATAATAAACCCCAGGAAGAGTAGCTGCTGCCTTGGCAGGAACTAATGGGGATCCATAATAAACCCCAGGAAGAGTAGCTGCTGCCTTGGCAGGAACTAATGGGGATCCATAATAAACCCCAGGAAGAGTAGCTGCTGCCTTGGCAGGAACTAATGGAGATCCATAATAAACCCCAGGAAGAGTAGCTGCTGCCTTGGCAGGAACTAATGGGGATCCATAATAAACCCCAGGAAGAGTAGCTGCTGCCTTGGCAGGAACTAATGGGGATCCATAATAAACCCCAGGAAGAGTAGCTGCTGCCTTGGCAGGAACTAATGGGGATCCATAATAAACCCCAGGAAGAGTAGCTGCTGCCTTGGCAGGAACTAATGGGGATCCATAATAAACCCCAGGAAGAGTAGCTGCTGCCTTGGCAGGAACTAATGGGGATCCATAATAAACCCCAGGAAGATTAGCTGCTGCCTTGGCAGGAACTAATGGGGATCCATAATAAACCCCAGGAAGAGTAGCTGCTGCCTTGGCAGGAACTAATGGGGATCCATAATAAACCCCAGGAAGAGTAGCTGCTGCCTTGGCAGGAACTAATGGGGATCCATAATAAACCCCAGGAAGGGTAGCTGCTGCCTTGGCAGGAACTAATGGGGATCCATAATAAACCCCAGGAAGAGTAGCTGCTGCCTTGGCAGGAACTAATGGGGATCCATAATAAACCCCAGGAAGAGTAGCTGCTGCCTTGGCAGGAACTAATGGGGATCCATAATAAACCCCAGGAAGAGTAGCTGCTGCCTTGTCAGGAACTAATGGGGATCCATAATAAACCCCAGGAAGAGTAGCTGCTGCCTTGGCAGGAACTAATGGGGATCCATAATAAACCCCAGGAAGAGTAGCTGCTGCCTCGGCAGGAACTAATGGGGATCCATAATAAACCCCAGGAAGAGTAGCTGCTGCCTTGGCAGGAACTAATGGGGATCCATAATAAACCCCCAGGAAGAGTAGCTGCTGCCTTGTCAGGAACTAATGGGGATCCATAATAAACCCCAGGAAGAGTAGCTGCTGCCTTGGCAGGAACTAATGGGGATCCATAATAAACCCCAGGAAGGGTAGCTGCTGCCTTGGCAGGAACTAATGGGGATCCATAATAAACCCCAGGAAGAGTAGCTGCTGCCTTGACAGGAACTAATGGGGATCCATAATAAACCCCAGGAAGAGTAGCTGCTGCCTTGTCAGTGTAACACTTTTAACCAGAGCCTTAAGGGCCTTCATCAAAAGTAGTGCACAATTTATTTTACCTTTATTTAACTAGGCAAGTCAGTTAAGAACAAATTCTTATTTTTAATGACGGCCCAGGAACAGTGGGTTAACTGACTTGTTCAGGGGCAGAAGGACATATTTTGACCTTGTCAGCTCTGGGATTTGATCTTGCAACCTTTCGGTTACTAGTCCAATGCTCTAACTACAAGGCTACCTGTCTCCTCTAACCACTAGGCTACCTGTCTCCTCTAACCACTAGGCTACCTGTCTCCTCTAACCACTAGGCTACCTGTCTCTAACCACTAGGCTACCTGTCTCCTCTAGCCACTAGTCTACCTGCGTCCTCTAACCACCAGGCTACCTGCCTCCTCTAACCACTAGTCTACCTCCCTCCTCTAACCACTAGGCTACCTGCCTCCTCTAACCACCAGGCTACCTGCCTCCTCTAACCACTAGTCTACCTCCCTCCTCTAACCACTAGGCTACCTGTTTCCTCTAACCACTAGGCTACCTGTCTCCTCTAGCCACTAGGCTACCTGCCTCCTCTAACCACCAGGCTACCTGCCTCCTCTAACCACTAGGCTACCTGCCTCCTCTAACCACTAGGCTACCTGTCTCCTCTAACCACTAGGCTACCTGTCTCCTCTAACCACTAGGCTACCTGTCTCCTCTAACCACTAGGCTACCTGCCTCCTCTAACCACTAGGCTACCTGCCTCCTCTAACCACTAGGCTACCTGCCTCCTCAAACCACTAGGCTACCTCCCTCCTCTAACCACGAGTCTACCTGCCTCCTCTAACAACTAGGCTACCTGCCTCCTCTAACCACTAGTCTACCTGCCTCCTCTAACCACTAGGCTACCTGCCTCCTCAAACCACTAGGCTACCTGTCTCCTCTAACCACTAGTCTACCTGCCTCCTCTAACCACTAGGCTACCTGTCTCCTCTAACCACTAGGCTACCTGCCTCCTCTAACCACTAGGCTACCAGTCTCCTCTAACCACCAGGCTACCTGCCTCCTCTAACCACTAGTCTACCTCCCTCCTCTAACCACTAGGCTAACTGCCTCCTCTAACCACTAGGCTACCTGCCTCCTCAAACCACTAGGCTACCTGTCTCCTCTAACCACTAGTCTACCTGCCTCCTCTAACCACTAGGCTACCTGTCTCCTCTAACCACTAGGCTACCTGCCTCCTCTAACCACCAGTCTACCTCCCTCCTCTAACCACTTGGCTACCTGTATCCTCTAACCACTAGTCATCCTCCCTCCTCAAACCACTAGGCTACCTGTCTCCTCTAACCACTAGTCTACCTGCCTCCTCTAACCACTAGGCTACCTGTCTCCTCTAACCACTAGGCTACCTGCCTCCTCTAACCACCAGTCTACCTCCCTCCTCTAACCACTTGGCTACCTGTATCCTCTAACCACTAGTCATCCTCCCTCCTCTAACCACTAGGCTACCTGTCTCCTCTAACCACTAGGCTACCTGCCTCCTCTAACCACTAGGCTACCAGTCTCCTCTAACCACCAGGCTACCTGCCTCCTCTAACCACTAGTCTACCTCGCTCCTCTAACCACTAGGCTAACTGCCTCCTCTAACCACTAGGCTACCTGTCTCCTCTAACCACTAGGCTACCTGTCTCCTCTAGCCACTAGGCTACCTGCCTCCTCTAACCACTAGGCTACCTGCCTCCTCTAACCACCAGGCTACCTGCCTCCTCTAACCACTGGGCTACCTGTCTCCTCTAACAACTAGACTACCTGCCTCCTCTAACCACTAGGCTACCTGCCTCATCAAACCACTAGGCTACCTGCCTCCTCAAACCACTAGGCTACCTGCCTCCTCTAACCACTAGGCTACCTCCCTCCTCTAACCACTAGGCTACCTGCGTCCTCTAACCACCAGGCTACCTGCCTCCTCTAACCACTAGTCTACCTCCCTCCTCTAACCACTAGGCTAACTGCCTCCTCTAACCACTAGGCTACCTGTTTCCTCTAACCACTAGGCTACCTGTCTCCTCTAGCCACTAGGCTACCTGCCTCCTCTAACCACCAGGCTACCTGCCTCCTCTAACCACTAGGCTACCCGCCTCCTCTAACCACTAGGCTACCAGTCTCCTCTAACCACTAGGCTACCTGTCTCCTCTAACCACTAGTCTACCTGCCTCCTCTAACCACTAGTCTACCTGCCTCCTCTAACCACTAGGCTACCTGTCTCCTCTAACCACTAGGCTACCTGCCTCCTCTAACCACTAGGCTACCTGCCTCCTCTAACCACTAGGCTACCAGTCTCCTCTAACCACCAGGCTACCTGCCTCCTCTAACCACTAGGCTACCTGCCTCCTCAAACCACTAGGCTACCTGCCTCCTCTAACCACTAGTCTACCTGCCTCCTCTAACCACTACTCTACCTGCCTCCTCTAACCACTAGTCTACCTGCCTCCTCTAACCACTAGGCTACCTGCCTCCTCTAACCACTAGGCTACCTGCCTCCTCAAACCACTAGGCTACCTCCCTCCTCTAACCACTAGTCTACCTGCCTCCTCTAACCACTAGGCTACCTGCCTCCTCTAACCACTAGGCTACCTGCCTCCTCAAACCACTAGGCTACCTCCCTCCTCTAACCACGAGTCTACCTGCCTCCTCTAACAACTAGGCTACCTGCCTCCTCTAACCACTAGTCTACCTGCCTCCTCTAACCACTAGGCTACCTGCCTCCTCAAACCACTAGGCTACCTGTCTCCTCTAACCACTAGTCTACCTGCCTCCTCTAACCACTAGTCTACCTCCCTCCTCTAACCACTAGGCTACCTGTCTCCTCTAACCACTAGGCTACCTGCCTCCTCTAACCACTAGGCTACCAGTCTCCTCTAACCACCAGGCTACCTGTCTCCTCTAACCACTAGGCTACCTGCCTCCTCTAACCACTAGGCTACCAGTCTCCTCTAACCACCAGGCTACCTGCCTCCTCTAACCACTAGTCTACCTCCCTCCTCTAACCACTAGTCTACCTGTCTCCTCTAACCACTAGTCTACTTCCCTCCTCTAACCACTAGGCTACGTGCCTCCTCTAACCACCAGGCTACCTGCCTCCTCTAACCACTAGTCTACCTTCCTCCTCTAACCACTAGGCTACCTGCCTCCTCTAACCACCAGGCTACCTGCCTCCTCTAACCACTAGTCTACCTCCCTCCTCTAACCACTAGGCTACCTGCCTCCTCTAACCACTAGGCTACCTGTCTCCTCTAGCCACTAGGCTAACTGCCTCCTCTAACCACCAGGCTACCTGCCTCCTCTAACCACTAGGCTTATCGCCTCCTCTAACCACTAGGCTACCAGTCTCCTCTAACCACTAGGCTACCTGCCTCCTCTAACCACTAGTCTACCTGCCTCCTCTAACCACTAGGCTACCTGTCTCCTCTAACCACTAGGCTACCTGCCTCCTCTAACCACTAGGCTACCTCCCTCCTCTAACCACTAGACTACCTGTCTCCTCTAACCACTAGGCTACCTGCCTCCTCTAACCACTAGTCATCCTCCCTCCTCTAACCACTAGGCTACCAGTCTCCTCTAACCACTAGGCTACCTGCCTCCTCTAACCACTAGGCTACCTGTCTCCTCTAACCACTAGGCTACCTGCCTCCTCTAACCACTAGGCTAACTGCCTCCTCTAACCACTAGTCTACCTGCCTCCTCTAACCACTAGGCTACCTCCCTCCTCTAACCACTAGACTACCTCCCTCCTCTAACCACTAGGCTACCTGCCTCCTCTAACCACTAGACTACCTGCCTCCTCTAACCACTAGACTACCTGTCTCCTCTAACCACTAGGCTACCTGCCTCCTCTAACCACTAGACTACCTGTCTCCTCTAACCACTAGTCTACCTGCCTCCTCTAACCACTAGTCTACCTGCCTCCTCTAACCACTAGGCTACCTGCCTCCTCTAACCACTAGGCTACCTGCCTCCTCTAACCACTAGTCATCCTCCCTCCTCTAACCACTAGGCTACCTGCCTCCTCTAACCACTAGGCTACCTGTCTCCTCTAACCACTAGGCTACCTGCCTCCTCTAACCACTAGGCTACCAGTCTCCTCTAACCACTAGGCTACCTGTCTCCTCTAACCACTAGTCTACCTGCCTCCTCTAACCACTAGGCTACCTGCCTCCTCTAACCACTTGGCTACCTGTCTCCTCTAACCACTAGTCTACCTGTCTCCTCTAACCACTGGTCTACCTCCTCTCCTCTAACCACTAGGCTACCTGCCTCCTCTAACAACTAGGCTACCCGCCTCCTCTAACCACTAGGCTACCAGTCTCCTCTAACCACTTGGCTACCTGTCTCCTCTAACCACTAGTCTACCTGCCTCCTCTAACCACTAGGCTACCTCCCTCCTCTAACCACTTGGCTACCTGTCTCCTCTAACCACTAGTCTACCTCCCTCCTCTAACCATTTGGCTACCTGTATCCTCTAACCACTAGTCTACCTCCTCTCCTCTAACCACTAGGCTACCTGCCTCCTCTAACCACTAGTCTACCTGCCTCCTCTAACCACTAGTCTACCTGCCTCCTCTAACCACTAGGCTACCTGCCTCCTCTAACCACTAGTCTACCTGCCTCCTCAAACCACTAGGCTACCTCCCTCCTCTAACCACTAGGCTACCTCTCTTCTCTAACCACTAGACTACCTGCCTCCTCAAACCACTAGGCTACCTGTCTCCTCTAACCACTAGTCTACCTGCCTCCTCTAACCACTAGCCTACCTGCCTCCTCTAACCACTAGACTACCTGCCTCCTCTAACCACTAGGCTACCTGCCTTCTCAAACCACTAGTCTACCTGCCTCCTCTAACCACTAGACTACCTGTCTCCTCTTACCACTAGGCTACCTGTCTCCTCTAACCACTAGGCTACCTGCCTCCTCAAACCACTAGGCTACCTGCCTCCTCTAACCACTAGGCTACCTGCCTCCTCTAACCACTAGTCTACCTCCTCTCCTCTAACCACTAGGCTACCTGCCTCCTCTAACCACTAGTCTACCTGCCTCCTCTAACCACTAGTCTACCTGCCTCCTCTAACCACTAGGCTACCTGCCTCCTCTAACCACTAGTCTACCTGCCTCCTCTAACCACTAGTCTACCTCCCTCCTCTAACCACTAGGCTACCTCCCTCCTCTAACCACTAGGCTACCTGTCTCCTCTAACCACTAGTCTACCTGCCTCCTCTAACCACTAGTCTACCTGTCTCCTCCAACCACTAGGCTACCTGCCTCCTCTAACCACCAGTCTACCTTCCTCCTCTAACCACTTGGCTCCTTGTCTCCTGTAACCACTAGGTTACCTCCCTCCTCTAACCACTAGGCTACCTGTCTCCTCTAACCACTAGCCTACCTGTATCCTCTAACCACTAGCCTACCTGTCTCCTCTAACCACTAGGCTACCTGCCTCCTCTAACCACCAGGCTACCTGTCTCCTCTAACCACTAGGCTACCTGCCTCCTCTAACCACTAGGCTACCTGCCTCCTCTAACCACTAGGCTACCAGTCTCCTCTAACCACTAGGCTACCCGCCTCCTCTAACCACTAGGCTACCAGTCTCCTCTAACCACTAGGCTACCTGCCTCCTCTAACCACTAGTCTACCTGCCTCCTCTAACCACTAGGCTACCAGTCTCCTCTAACCACTAGGCTACCTGCCTCCTCTAACCACTAGTCTACCTGCCTCCTCTAACCACTAGGCTACCTGCCTCCTCTAACCACTAGGCTACCCGTCTCCTCTAACCACTAGGCTACCTGTATCCTCTAACCACTAGTCATCCTCCCTCCTCTAACCACTAGGCTACCTGTCTCCTCTAACCACTAGGCTACCTGCCTCCTCTAACCACTAGGCTACCAGTCTCCTCTAACCACCAGGCTACCTGCCTCCTCTAACCACCAGGCTACCTGCCTCCTCAAACCACTAGTCTACCTGCCTCCTCTAACCACTACTCTACCTGCCTCCTCTAACCACTAGTCTACCTGCCTCCTCTAACCACTAGGCTACCTGCCTCCTCTAACCACTAGGCTACCTGTCTCCTCAAACCACTAGGCTACCTCCCTCCTCTAACCACGAGTCTACCTGCCTCCTCAAACCACTAGGCTACCTGTCTCCTCTAACCACTAGGCTACCTGCCTCCTCTAACCACGAGTCTACCTGCCTCCTCAAACCTCTAGGCTACCTGTCTCCTCTAACCACTAGGCTACCTGCCTCCTCTAACCACTAGGCTACCTGTCTCCTCAAACCACTAGGCTACCTCCCTCCTCTAACCACAAGTCTACCTGTCTCCTCTAACCACTAGGCTACCTGTCTCCTCTAACCACTAGTCTACCTGCCTCCTCTAACCACTAGTCTACCTGCCTCCTCTAACCACTAGACTACCTGCCTCCTCAAACCACTAGGCTACCTGCCTCCTCTAACCACTAGGCTACCTCCCTCCTCTAACCACCAGGCTACCTGCGTCCTCTAACCACTAGGCTACTTGTCTCCTCTAACCACTAGGCTACCTGCCTCCTCTAACCACCAGTCTACCTTCCTCCTCTAACCACTTGGCTCCTTGTCTCCTGTAACCACTAGGCTACCTGCCTCCTCTAACCACTAGCCTGCCTGTCTCCTCTAACCACTAGGCTACCAGCCTCCTCTAACCACCAGGCTGCCTGTCTCCTCTAACCACTAGGCTTCCTGCCTCCTCTAACCACTAGCCTACCTGCCTCCTCTAACCACTAGGCTACCAGTCTCCTCTAACCACTAGGCTACCTGTCTCCTCTAACCACTAGGCTACCAGCCTCCTCTAACCACTAGGCTACCTGCCTCCTCTATCCACTAGCCTATCTGCCGTCCCCAATATAGGGAATAGGGAAAGAAAAAAACAATCCGTTAGCACACATCCATCAAACACTGAAAGAGGGCAACATTTCCTACCAACTCAATAACCAGTCTCTTATGTAAGAACCACATTGTGTGTGAAAAGGTCTGTTGGCGTTTTATTGGTCACTGTGTGGATCAGGATTGTATTGAAAGAGGCCTATAGTCTCCAGGTTATTCTGTCACTGATACGGGTGAGCTGAATGGGGGACACTGACACAAAAATGTCACCTGGACTTTGTTCGCTAAGTCCGTAGGGTGCCTCCACCCCTCCACCTTCACGAAAATAACGCCCCCAGGGAAGTTCCCAGCCTCTGACTCCTCTTACCACTCCTTCCCTCCCTCCCTCCCTCCCTCCCCCTCCCTCCTTCCCTCTCCCTCCCTCCCTCCCTCCCTCCCTCCCTCCCTCCCTCCCTCCCTCCCTCCCTCTGTATTGATGGAGGGAACAATGCCTTCCGTGCCCTCAAGACAACTTTAACACCTCCTGCCATTGTTGTTTTGTCTTCTCTTCTTCTTTCTCCTTTGTACAGAAATGCCCAAGTCTGATGAATTGAAGAATATTTACCAACGGCTGGGATAAGTGTAAGTGGCTGTGGCCTCGGGGCCTCTGGGTCAGTCTGTCCTGAAACACAAACAGATCCATTAACACGTTACGTTTCAGCAGAACGCCAGCTATTAAGCAGACCTTTCTCCTGTCTGAAGCATGACCCTTCTCTCTCTGAAACATGACCCTTCTCTCTGAAACATAACCCTTCATGCTGAAGCATGACCCTTCTCCTGTCTGAAGCAGGACCCTTCTCTCTGAAGCATGACCCTTCTCTTCTCTGAAGCATGACCCTTCTCTTCTCTGAAGCATGACCCTTCTCTTCTCTGAAGCATGACCATTCTCTCTGAAACAGGACCCTTCTCCCAAGCATTTCTCTCTGAAGCGTGTCGTTCTCTGTCTCTGTTTCCTCGTTGTCATTAAGTACCTCGTATCCTTTCCCCTCGTCTTAACCCTGATGATGACAATGTGTGCGTCCCAAGTGGCGATGTATTCCCTAAATAGTGCACTACTTTTAACCAGGGCTATATGGACATTATATAGGAGATAGGGTGCTATTTGGGATGCAGTCATTGCTTTCCAAATCCCAATCATGAACATTCCTGCAAACAGACCAACCAACTGCTTTTCATGTAAGAACAAACTACGCAGTGACTATCCTCTAATAGCTCATAATCGCTATTGAAAAAAGATGGAGGGACTTGGACAGAGAGAGGAGTTAAACCAGGGGGATCTGATTGTCCCTCTAGATTCTCTAACAGGCCCAGTAAACCGTACCATGTGAGTGATTTGGCTCAGAATGGAAGCATGGATGCCCGCATCATGTAATCAGATTACTTTTCAATGATCCGATCTCAACTTGTTTCCTCATTTACAGTAGTTCTCTCTCTCTCTCTCCATTTCTCTGTCCCTCTCTCTCTCATCTCCATCTCTCTCTCTCTCTCATCTCTCTGTCCCCCTCTCTCTCTTTCTCTATCTCCATCTTTCTGTCCCCCTCTCTCTCTCTCTCTCTCTCTCTCTCTCTCTCTCTCTCTCTATCTCTCTGTCCCCCTCTCTCTCTCTCATCTCCATCTCTCTGTCCCTCTCTCTCATCTCTCTCTCTCTCTCTCTCTCTCTCTCTCTCTCTCTCTCTCTCTCTGTCCCCCTCTCTCCCTCTCTCTCTCTGCTTAATCATGTTATTTGTCTCCATCTCTCTCTCTCTCTCTCTCTCTCTCTCTCTCTCTCTCTCTCTCTCTCTCTCTCTCTCTCTCTCTCTCTCTCTCTCTCTCTCTCTCTCTCTCTACCGGTTTGTGTGTGTGTGTGTCTGCTGGTGTGTGTGTGTGTGTGTGCCGGTGTGTGTGATTGGGCATGTTTCTGTGGGTCTGTTGTTTGGGCTGCCACGTTAATCTCCATGAGTGAGGTGTGAACCTCAGCAGGCTCCTAATCGGCATGGCAACAGAGACACAGCACCTGGTCACTTGTGTGAGACACTTTTGTGTTTTCTCAACCCCGCACCCAACTAGTGGTTATGACAGACCTCTGTGAATGTCTACCGCTTATGATCAGCGGTGGAAAAAAGTATTCAATAGTCATACTTGAGTAAAAGTATAGAAACCTTAATAGAAAATAACTCAAATAAAAGTGAAAGTAACCCAGTTAACCTGTTGGGGCTAGGGGGCAGTATTGACACGGCCGGATAAAAAACG